>NW_028170796.1:0-56559 GCF_963971535.1 Notolepis coatsorum | reverse complement strand
TGCTAATTAAACTATAATATAGAGCTATGTAACACTGCTAATTAAACTATAATATAGAGCTATGTAACACTGCTAATTAAACTATAATATAGAGCTATGTAACACTGCTAATTAAACTATAATATAGAGCTATCTAACACTGCTAATTAAACTATAATATAAAATATGTAACACTGCTAATTAAACTAGAATATAGAGCTATGTAACACTGCTAACTAAACTATAATATAGAGCTATCTAACACTGCTAATTAAACTATAATATAAAATATGTAACACTGCTAACTAAACTATAATATAGAGCTATGTAACACTGCTAATTAAACTATAATATAGAGCTATGTAACACTGCTAACTAAACTATAATATAGAGCTATGTATCATCATCATCATTAGGTGGCTTCTTCGTTCCGAAGGTTGCCTATCACTCTCCAACCCATTCTGTCCCCACTTCTTCTCTCCAACTCCGTGACTCCGCCTCTCACTCCACTCCATTCACAGACATCGTCTACCCAGCCTCTTCTTGGTCTTCCACTTCCTCTCTTTCCATCCACCTTCCCCATCACCACCTTCTTGAACATCTCCCCGCTGGATCCTTTCAGAACATGCCCGCACAACTCCATCTTTCTCTTTTTCAACCTCTCCAGCAGCTGTCCTCCTTGCATATCCGCTCTTCTCAGTACCTCCTCATTCTTGATCTTATCCTTCCATGTTATCTTCAGCATCTTCCTCAGCGTCCACATTTCAAAAGAGTCTATCATCCTCTTTGCCTGCTAACTAAACTATAATATAGAGCTATCTAACACTGCTAATTAAACTATAATATAAAATATGTAACACTGCTAACTAAACTATAATATAGAGCTATGTAACACTGCTAATTAAACTATAATATAGAGCTATGTAACACTGCTAATTAAACTATAATATAGAGCTATCTAACACTGCTAATTAAACTATAATATAAAATATGTAACACTGCTAATTAAACTATAATATAGAGCTATGTAACACTGCTAATTAAACTATAATATAGAGCTATGTAACACTGCTAACTAAACTATAATATAGAGCTATGTAACACTGCTAATTAAACTATAATATAAAATATGTAACACTGCTAATTAAACTATAATATAGAGCTATGTAACACTGCTAACTAAACTATAATATAGAGCTATGTAACACTGCTAATTAAACTATAATATAGAGCTATGTAACACTGCTAACTAAACTATAATAGCGGTATGTAACATTGCTAGGGCTAACTAAACTATAATATACAATTATGTAACACTGCTAACTAAACTATAATATAGAGCTATGTAACACTGCTAACTAAACTGTATAGAGCTATGTATCACTGCTAACTAAACTATAATATAGAGCTATGTAACACTGTTAATTAAACTATAATATAGAGTTATGTAATTTTTCTTTTTTTTTATCTCTCCTATTTTTCTCTGATTTTCTCCCTGTCCCAATTAGTCGTTGTGCCAATCCCCCCCTTCCCCTACCTGGTTGTTGTTCGCATGTTCTCCCACGAGTCGGTACAAGGGTGTCCTGATGTCGAACGCACGCTTCCTCCGAGACGTGCGCCATCAAGCCAGTGACGCTTTTTTCACCGGGCAGCGAGGGCTCTCATTGGTGAAGTGTAACACGTGGGAGGGCACGCTATCTCCACCAAGTCCTGCCCCGCTTAGCAAGCGGCGAGACCTGATCATATTGCATCACCCGAGCCTACCGTTTTGGAAATCCAGGGGCCGCCGGCGATCAGAAGTGAAAAAAGCGCCCCCTATCGTCTCCCAGATGGTAAATCACCCTTTTGGAATGGACTCAATGAAAATGGATGGGGGAAAAAAATATTCCAGTCCACATTTTCCAGTCCACTGATGCAGCCGGAGTTACCAGAGTTCATTCTGGAGCCTCTGAGCCGCGGCGAGCATGGGTTATACTGTACACACGTTGGATCAATATACTTATCGATTTTTTCTAATGGTGATCAGGAATTGGAATATACCATTTGGATACCATCTGATGTCAGGTAAGGAATCTATGTTATCAGTGTTAGGATAATCAGACTCGTTTTCATGAAGATATAAGCTTTTTTGTGATATGTGCTCTAGCTGTTTCACTGTAAAATCCATGAGGAAATGAAAGCAGCTATTATCAGCGCGCGGCTCGAACGTGCGTGCGTGCACATATACTATTGATCATCTAGCGTTTATTTGAAAACTATTCATAAATAGGCCGACAAATATCAACGTTCTGGAATATTCCAGTAAAAGGCGATTATCATAGAATAGGTTGTTTTTCACCTGAAAACGGGTGCTTTTCAAAATGCTCTCAAACGGAAATGAAGCGATAAAAAACCAATCTGCCTTGACAACACTGACTGGAAAATTATTCTTTGATAAGCGACGGGCAGATTAGACACATAGCCATAATTTAAAACATAGATTAGGCGATATTAACGTTAACATTGACGCCGATGGTGGCATTCGAGGGACTAAATGTGAATTAACCCACGGCACTCAAAGTGCCTATTAAAGCCCTCCATAGCCTGCCCCCCCCCCCCTACCTGACTGACCTCCTTCCCCCCTACCGCCCCACCCGTTCCCTCCGGTCCTCTTCCACTCTTTCCCTCACTGTCCCGTCATCCAAACTTAAACGTTTTGGTGACCGGGCTTTCTCATGAGCTGCACCCAGACTGTGGAACACCCTCCCTCAGACTGTGCGACACTCTCCCTCACTCTCCACCTTTAAATCCTGACTCAAAACCTACCTGTTCTCCCAAGCATTCAACCATCCCTACCCATAACCACCCTCCTCCAACCTACCACCGCCCCTCCCCTTCCCTACTTTCTCTCCTCTCTCCTGTTGTGTTGTCTGTTGTGTTGTCTGTTGTGCTGTGTGTTGTGTTGTCTGTTGTGTTGTCTGTTGTGTTGTCTGTGGTGTTGCCTGTTGTGTTGTCTGTTGTGTTCTCTGTTGTGTTGTCTGTTATTTTGTCTGTTGTGTTGTCTGTTGTGTTCTCTGTTGTGTTGTCTGTTATTTTGTCTGTTGTGTTGTCTGTTGGTTTACCTGTTGAGTTAGCAGTTGAGTTAGCAGTTGCTTTATCGGTTGGTTGACCTGTTACTGTGCTTGTAGTTTGAGCCTGGAGACCTGAGGAGAAACAACGTTAGGTTATAGCTATAACCAAGTTCTGTTAATTAGGGGTGACGCTTGGCATCACACTGCACTCCCTCGCGTACGTGCACGCGCACTGAATAAATTCCACAAATGTACCTTTAATACCAGTATTAGTCTGACCACACCCCTCATCAGCTTACCTTCATAAGCAGGTGTGTGGTCACCTGCTCTCCTCCTTCCCAAGCTTTCACCACAAGGTGAGGTCAAGGGCTGCAGCGGCCGTCTGATGCCAAGCGTCACCCCTAATTAACAGAACTTGGTTATAGCTTTAACCTAACGTTCTGTTCCATTAGGGGCTCTGCTTGGCATCACACTGCACAAAGGGAGGCCAAGCGGAGCCGCTGGCTGACAAATACACCCCGCTGAAGGCCCCCCACAACCAACAGAACAGGGAGGGCCGAGCCCCCCCGACCCCCCCTAATGGAGGGCACCCTCCCTATTAGAGGTCTACCGAGAGGGCGACGGACCCGACCGCGCGAAGAGGCACTCAAGCAACTCGACGCACAGGGTGAGCAGACCGTGGCTTGACCCCACGACTACACCCACGCACAACCCGCATGCCACCCGGGAACGAACGTAGGAAACAACCTCGTTACTGCCGCCAGAATCACGGGATCAAGGGCAAACCCAACCCCGTGGCAAGGCCGTAGCAGCAGAGCGCGAAGGAAGACCCAGACCCACCAAAAGGACTGGACTCCCTGGAATGGGGGCCCGGAGAAGTCCATGATGCCAGCATCAAGACCCCACCAGGTGGGCACCTAGTGACCCCGCCCCCCATATCGCCAGCGTATTCGGACAAAGGCCCCTCAGCCGAGCGGGCCCTGTCCTCCCCAACAGCACACCGCCTGGAACACAGGCCCTGCAACAGGCAGACAGCATGGTCGTAACACACAAGAGTTAACCAACGGAAGCAGGCAGTGCACCGGGAAAAAGACCAGGCAACAGGCTGTCAACCCAAGCCTGGAGACTGCGGACGAGGCAGGCGCCAGAAGGACAGCTGAACACAGCCGCCCCGGCGGAAGGGGCGTATGCTGGCGTTGTCGCATAACCAAGCCTCCACAGAGAAGGCCCATACGATCGGCAGACGTCATGAACGTGCAGGGGCACCCTCAACCGGAGAACCGGGAGTTGACACTGCAGCAACACACCAGAGAACCAACCACCTAGGCATTACCCCATGCAATGGTTGGTCCCATAACCCCTCAGGAAAGAAACCCCAAAAACACACCTGCGGCACCGCCGCAGCCCGCGTTCTGGTTTCCAACAGGGCTATCCCGGGCCTACGGGTCAACGAACATTACCCCGGACCGGGCCCGGTGATACGGGGAGCACAGGGTCCCCCGAGGAGGTTAAAACCACCCCAACAGGCCCCTCTGCGCCAAGCGCAAGAGAAGAGCGTAAAAAATGGAAGACCAGCCCCAGCACCCCGCACTCGGTATTCCCAGGAGGTCACCCAACCAAGTACCAACCAAGACCAACCTGCACAGCGGCCGAGATCCGACGAGATCGGGCGCGTACAGGTTGGCACGGCCGTAAGCCATTACGACAGTGCAGAATACAAACGCACCCAACAAGGGTTCCATAACGCTCAACCCTGTGACACCCGGACCGACCTAGCATTTTTCCCCCTGAAAAAAACCCAAGTCCCTCAGGGTACCAGAACAGCAGATCTGCATCCCCAGCGGACAACGGGTGCAACTGATCTGGACCAGCGCGACCAGAACCAGTCCCGTGCCCTAATCACGCCGACCTGCCAACCCCAGGAGAAGGGGCAGATATGCGTGTTGATCCCAACATAAAAAGAAGGCGCCACCCAGACGTGTCGGTACGAACCGCGCCCGGTGGCCCACCCCTAGGGCGTGAGACCCTTCCCCATATGTCCAGACCCATTCCGTCATCATCCCCTGACATGAACGGGAACCCATCGACAACCACACAGGGTGTCGGAAGAGGAAAAAACCCCCATCCCAATTGCTTCATAAAAATGCTGTTTCAACCCCAAGCAATCAAGGCGCGCCAGTCAGCCAATGCCCCAAAAGCACATCCTGAGCTAGCACTATGTGTGCGTTTTGACATACCCACATCAACAATAGGCCGTTTAGACCACCATATTGAATCCCCAAGACGCCCAGGGGAACGACAAGAGGGGCGAGATGCAATCAACTCCATTATATTATGATATAATAATAATAATAATAATAATAATAATAATAATAATAATAATAATAATAATAATAATAATAATAATAATAATAATAATAATAATAATAATAATAATAATAATTATTATTATTATTATTATTATTATTATTATTATTATTATTATTATTATTATAATAATAATAATAATAATAATAATAATAATAATAATAATAATAATAATAATAATAATAATAATAATAATAATAATAATAATAATAATAATAATAATAATAATAATAATAATAATAATAATAATAATAATAATAATAATAATAGATTTAATTTATATAGCACACTTTAAACTCAGTGAGCTCTCAAGGTGCTTCACAGCAGAAGGACAGCTAAATAAAAAATAGAATAAAAAGGTTTAAAACAAGAAATCATTCAAATGAATAAAAGTAAAAAGATAAGAATAAAAAGGTTTAAAACATAAAAACAGGTTTGGAGATGTGTGGGTAGGCGACCATTGAAAGAGCTGCCGGTCAAACAATATCGAAAGAAGGAAGTAAAACTATCTAAAACTGTCTAAAACAAAATAAAAAATGGTAATTCAAATAAATAAGAGAAAAGGAAGGATGACCACAAGAAAAAGCGAGAGAAAGAAGACTCCGGAGGACGTACAAACACCGGAGGAAATATCTCGACACGAGGGAAAGACGGAAGAGGTGGCTCAGGCGAGCATGACGCAGGTAGTCAGAGGCGTGGAGAACGTGGAGCCCACCTGGGTAGCGACCATGATAGCCAGCGTACAGGAATTACGGACTGAACTACGGGCTGACATACAGGCCAACGCAAAGAGAGACGAGAGACCGACACTGTTGCAGAGGTTGGAGAGGGCGAGGAGATGGACCAGAGTCGAAAGGCGAGGAGGAGGCGAGGAGAACGGGAAGGTGAAGGGGATCTGAATCGATTCAAAGAAAATCAACTGAGAAGAAGGACGCAAAGACACAGAGAAAGGGGGCGGAGAGGAGACGAGAGGAGACATGGTGATCAAAGGGAGGATAAGTACAATACACGCACAATACAGATTAAGGTAAACAGGTGAAGGACTGATGCAATGAGAAGATAGTAAAGTACATACGAGATCATTAAACCAAAAATTTGAAAGGAGGACATAGAGATTCGAGACACATTAGACAGATATACATATGACGCACACAATACAAGAAAATGAAAACATGAAAGAGACTTATGCAGGAAGAAGATGATAAGGCACATACGAGATAATTATACCGAAAGTGATTAACATTTTTTTTTAAAGGACACGGAGATTCAAGAGATATATTGAGACGGACATGAAAGGAACACAGGAGTACGCATAACACAATTAGACAGGAACATGAAAGTGACTAATACAGAGCCTATGACCGGGGGCTCGGAGGTCGCACACAGAACGAATTGGACATATATAGTGCGCATTTTTCAGCCACTAGGGGGAGTCCTCTCACTAAGAGAGCCACTACTCCCCACCCACCAGCGGGGGAAAGAGGGGAATGAGTAAGACCCTCAAATGCCATGGAAGTTCCAAGAGTTAGTATTGATGTTGATGTTTATTATGTATATATGTATGTAAATCAGATGGAGATAGCAGAGGCTACAACCACAAATATTATTTTATGTGACATGGGTAGAACGGGAAAACAATTGGAAAATAAATATGATACAAGTTAGTTAAGGGTATAAAAATGATGAATACAATTTGGAGACTGAATGTAAGACTATTAAATAACAAAGGTTTGGTTAATGAAGTGAAGGAAGACATAATTAGATATAGAGAAGAGAATGATAATGGGGAGGTAGATCCAAACATTTTATGGGATGCACTAAAGGTAGTAATACCGGGGAAATTGATAGCAAAGACGGCATTACTCAAGAAGGCTAGAATAGAGACATACCAGAACTTGATAAAGAAACTGAAAGAATTAGAGAAAGAACACCAAAGCTCACAGAACCAAGAGACACTTAGAGAGGTTAAGGAAGTTAGAGGGAAGATAAACAAAGAGCTACAGACAGAAATAGAGAAGAAAGCTAGATACATGAAGCAGACATACTATGAAGGGGGACCGAGAGAGACCAGACTGTTAGCTAGATGAATCAGGACACAACAAAAACTGAACACAATACACACAATAAGGGACATGAACACAAACAAAATACTGAGAGAGCCAGCGGAAATAGAAAAGACAGTTGAAGAATATTATAGGAAACTATACACACAACCGATAGCGGCAGGAGAAAAGGAGATAGAAACATTTTTAGAAAACTGGGAGAGGCCAAAGCCTTTTCTGGAGGGGAGATTTGGACGGAACCAAGTGTGGTAGAGTACAGGGGGGGTTCATGATAAAAAGTTAATATACTTTAAAAGTGCCCTACTGTTTACACTTTTTAGTGTTTTGTAATGATATGGACTGTATGGAATAATGTATCCATTGGGTACAGAATTATTGAATGTGTAAAATTATGTCTGTATTGATTAATTGATTGTTCTGTTTTTGGTTTGTCCCCAGGATAAAGCCGGGGATAGAAGCTCCTCTCAGGGAGAAGTAGCAGCAGGCTTGGAGAGAGACGCAGCCGTGCTGGAGCTAGTTCCCATAGCCAAGGGCCTAGTTGTTGTGTGATATTATTAGTTTGTATGAAAAGTTCAATAGTTTTGTATTTTTGCTCTTATTTTCAAATGGCATTTCTTTATGTAAATGCTATGTTATGGTAATTTAATTACTTGTGCCCCTGTGTTCACCACCATATTTTATCTATCCCTGGCTGAATCCGTGGTACCTGCCTGCTTCAAGGTGTCTACTATTATCCCGGTACCAAAGAAATCATCATCATTTATTTATTCGTAGATGGAATTACCACAGTCCAACAGTACATATTCATATAATTCACCAAATCCGATGGCCGAAAGGAACAGGAAGAAGAACAATTCTTATATATACCTGCCCCTACACACACACAACACACCGATAGACGTATTGCGTAAAACCAAACAGAATATACCCATTTTGCAAAAATGAAAACATCAACACAACCAAATTAAATCAACATAAATAAACCCATTTTGTGTATCTATCAGTCAAACTCCATATTTAGGTTAATTCATTTATACACACACACACACACGTATCTATACATTTATATAATGTATTATTCTATATTATACTTCTATATACTATATAATTTCTATTTTATTATAATATGACTAAATCATACTAGTAACTACACCATATTGGTACAGTATTATACAATATTTTAATATATTATTATTCTATGTTACGCTGCTATTACTATACTCATACTGGCCTACACTGCAACTCTATGCTACGTCATCCTGACACGCTAAACTGCAATATTATACTAAACTGTGCTATACTGTCTATGTATCTTTTCTTTGCACAACCTTTTGAAGTGAAATATATTACTAGAACCCTTTTCATCACCTATAACTGAGGTGCACCTTTGTTTTAAGGTTGTTTGTGCAAATTGGTGCTTAAAATTGAATTTATTTCTGCTGTCATCTGGACAGGGAACGAACAACCTCTGTATATTTGCTGGTAATACTCTGCATTTTGCTCTAAACAAAACTAATAAAGTCTGTATTTCAGCTAACTCTTTAAATTTCAATAGTCTGGATTTAATAAATAATTTGTTGGTATGTTCTCTTGAATCTACATTGTGAACTATTCTTACTGCTATCTTCTGTAATATAAATAATGGCTTTATGTTGCTTTCATACGTGTTACCCCACACTTCCACACAGTAACTCAAATATGGTAGGATGAGTGAACAATATAATATTCGCATAGAATTATAATCAAGCACATTCTTTGCCTTGTTCAAAACAAAAACACTCTTGGCTACCTTCTTTTTTATGTACATTATATGTACATAATGTATGTACTGATGATGCGGTCTCCCAAGTACTGCACAGCACCCTCTCTCACCTAGACCACCAGAAGGGGGGCTATGTGAGACTGTTGTTCATTGACTACAGCTCAGCGTTCAACACCATAGTCACCACCAGACTGGTGGACAAGCTGATCGAGCAGGGTCTGAGCTCCGCTCTGAGCGCCTGGATACTGGACTTTCTGAGTGAAAGGCCCCAGGCGGTCAGGGTGGGGGGTCAGACCTCCAACACCATCACCCTGAGTATCGGGTCCCCCCAGGGCTGTGTTCTGAGCCCCCTGCTGTATTCACTATACACACATGACTGTGTGGCCAAGTTCAGCTCCAACTCCATAGTGAAGTTTGCAGACGACACAGTGGTGGTGGGGCTGATCTCGGACAATGACGAGAAGGCCTACCAGGAGGAGGTTGAGGTACTGGTGGTGCCAGGACAACAGCCTGCTCCTGAACATTGGTAAAACCAAGGAGCTGATCGTGGATTTTAGGAGGAGACAGCAGGGGACACACACACCACTGAGGATAAACGGGGCTACCATGGACAGGGTGAGCAGCTTCAAGTACCTGGGGGTCCACATCTCAGAGGATCTGACATGGTCAACACACATAGACACAGTAGTAAAGAAGGTGAAACAGCGCCTCTACCACCTGAGACAGTTAAGGAAGTTCAGAGTATCGGGAAAGATACTCCAGTCCTTCTACTCCGGAGCTGTAGAGAGCATCTTGACTGGAAACATCACTGCCTGGTATGGAAACAGCACGGCACAGGACAAGAAGGCCCTACAGAGAGTGGTGCGCTCAGCCGAGCGTACTACGGGTATTGCACTACCACCCCTGCAGGACTTATATAACAAGAGGTGCAAATCCAGAGCCTGCAGAATAATGAAAGACCCTCACCACCCCAACAACAGCCTGTTCAAGCTGCTGCGGTCAGGCAAACGCCTGCGAACACCAGCAACTAGGACAGAGAGACTTCGGCTCAGCTTCTTCCCCCAGGCCATCAGAGCCTTGAACACTGAACTCTCCACACACAAGCACACATGAGCACACACACAACACACACTGTACACGCTCACACACTAGCAGCCACTTTAACATTAACACACACACACTCATGCTGCACACGCTCACACTTATGGTCACTTTACAAAATGAAAGGTCACTTAAAAAAATAGTATAGTATAACTTGGTATTGTATAATATAGCATTGTATAGCAGTGTACATAAAGACCCAGTGCCTCATCCGTAGCTAACAGTGTATTGCACTATCACAGGACCTAGCATGTCTTACCATGCTCTTGTAAAAACTCATGTACATATACCTGATATGCCCTACTTTGATTACTTGTATTATTGCACAAATGTTGTTCTCATCCTATTTGATTCTTATTATTGTGTTATTGTATTATGCACAATCGTTGAGGGCAAGACCCCCCGCATTTCACTGTATACTTGTATGCCGTGACAAATAAAACTCTTCACTTGACTTGACTTGTGCTGCATCCTGTTGAAAAGAGAAGAATAAAAACCAAACAAGGGTGATGACAACCTGCCTCTGACTACCTGCCTTTTTCCACTGTTTGGCCACATCCTCACACCCCCCCTCCCACCCACCCACCCCCTGCTAATGTACAGTTTCCTCCCCCTCGTATGTATATATTATCTGTTAGGATCTCTGTTTAACAGTACTGTATACTTGCATATCTTGCATGTCACAAATGTAACAGTACTGTATACCTCCATGTCATGTATGTCTGAAATGTCATGATATATATCTGTATGTTGCGTATGTCAGAAATGTCATTATGAATTGAAAATGAGGGACCCTGATGTAAATAAGACGAAAGTCTTTCTCTGGTCTGCATCCCCTTAACAATTGTGTGTATTGAGCCGTACTGTATTGTACCCATTCTGCAATCTGTTAATACAATTTTCAATCAATCAATCAAAACCCCCTCTATGAGGAGCTAGCCAAGATGAGAACCCCTCCTACCCCCTCTATGAGGAGCTAGCCAAGATGAGAACCCCTCCTACCCCCTCTATGAGGAGCTAGTCAAGATGAGAACCCCTCCTACCCCCTCTATGAGGAGCTAGCCAAGATGAGAACCCCTCCTACCCCCTCTATGAGGAGCTAGCAAGATGAAAACCCCTCCTACCCCCTCTATGATGAGCTAGCCAAGATGAGAACCCCTCCTACCCCCTCTATGAGGAGCAAGCCAAGATGAGAACCTCTCCTACCCCCTCTATGAGGAGCTAGCCAAGATGAGAACCCCTCCTACCCCCTCTATGAGGAGCTAGCCAAGATGAGAACCCCTCCCACCCCCTCTATGAGGAGCTAGCCAAGATGAGAACCCCTCCCACCCCCTCTATGATGAGCTAGCCAAGATGAGAACCCCTCCTACCCCCTCTATGATGAGCTCATAGTATATATTCAGATTAACATTTTCTATTGCCTATATTTATTGTAATGTATAATATAACCGATAGGGCACACAGACCCTCATCTGCACCTTTGTTTATTTTTCTCATATCTTTAATATTCAGAGTTAATTATATTGTTTTACACCATTTATTCTTATCGTATTTTTATATTCAGATACAATTGTATCCCCTATGTTTATGTCTTTCTACTATTACCCTGCCCATATCTGTACCCCCCCCCCCCCTCATCGTAATGATGTATTGTGTGTTTTGATGTAAATCAAGATCCGTGGTCCGAGGGATTATGAATACAAATCTGAATATTAATATTGAAAAATTTATATCAGGAAGATTAGTAGACAATTCCTAAAGTCCAATAAAAAAATGTATTACAATATGGATCCATACTGTTAGTGAAATAAATATGCTCTTTCATTAGTATGGTCAGCAAGAGTTAAGAAGAAGGAAGAAGGAAGAAGAGAGAAGAGAGAGAGTATGGGAGGGTGAAAGAGAAGAGAGAAAGAGAGAGAGAGAGGGTATGGGAGGGTGGAAGAGAAGAGGAGAGAGATTATGGGAGGGTGGAAGAGAAGAGAGAGAGAGAGTATGGGAGGGTGGAAGAGAAGAGGGAGAGTAGCAGTGTACAAAGAGAGTCATTGTACTTGATTCATATTCAACATGAGATCATCTGGCATGTGAGTTCTCATGATACATGCATACTGACTATGTCCATAATTAGTACATAAGGTACATCTCCCTTCATTGATTATATGATAGGCTGTTTACATCATATTGTCATAAACAGATACTGAGCAGAGGCAAGAGTCCATTTAGAGCGAACATAGTGTACAGAATATTCGTATGAGGATGTGTGAATCATCTTTCCTCCTTACACCCACGCTGCTATGACATCTGCATTTCCCCAAGAGGATATATCTTATCGTATCTTAAAACCTCAAAGAGACCCTGCTAGGTGAGAAACAGCAGAGCTATCGGATGAGAAAACTAGATAACAAGAAAGCAGAAATTATTTCTTTTTTTTGTATCCACTTTTTCTCCTTATTTTCTATTTTTCTCCCATCCCAATTTCGTATTTCCAATTCTTCCCTCCCCTGTCTTGAACGTTGCTAGACTATGCCTCCCACTGGTTGGCCATAGTGAGGATAGAAGCCTTGCATCACGTGTCCCCTCCGGTACACGAGGAGGCAGCCTGTCGCATCTTTTCACCGCAGCAGCTCGAACTCTCAGTGGCGAGGAGTAACGCGTGGGAGGCTCACGCTGCCCCCAATACTTCCTGTTTCCGCCCAACCGACCTGTAGGAGTCGCTGTCCACAACGTCCAATCCCCACCCACCGGCTTTCCCACCCTCTAACACTGCCAGTTGTGTTAGTATGACGGCCGGTCAAGCCGGTAGCAACGCCGAGAGCTGGGCTCGATACCAGCATCTCCTGCGTTAGTGGCGAGCGCCTTGCCCACTGCGCCACTTAACCACCCCGCAGAAATTATTTCTATACATGCATGTGAATGTGCTGACGTTGAAATGATACATGTCAGCCGGCCATCAGCTGATGTAGAACGCTGTCTTGTATCACCCAGCATGACAGCAGAACAGCTCTAACTAGTGCAGTCAGTCCAACTGGACTGATGAGCAAGATTCTACCTCTTTCCCATCACACAATCTGACACATAATAAATGTAACAGATGACCAACATTTGTATGGAGGCCTTTACTGAAAAACAACGATTATTTTGCACATCATTTTGCGCATATCCCCAAACTGTTAACGGTTTTGCTCAAATTAATTTAGCTTGACAGTTATTGAGGGTTTATAAATTTGGATATGTCCTCCAGTGATGTCATTGGATGACATTGAATCCTTGTGTTAATTACAGCTCAATGCTCCCTATTGCAATGTCTGCTGTTTTTATTTTTAACATCTCCACCATTTAATTTGGCTTGGGAGGAGGTGGAGGTGGTGGATTCATATAAGTTCCTTGGGGTACACCTAAACAATAAACTGGACTGGTCGGACAACACAGATGCCCTCTACAGGAAGGGACAGAGCAGGCTGTTCTTCCTGAGGAGACTCAGGTCCTTCAATGTTTGCAATAGACTGCTGCAGTCATTCTACCAGTCTGTAGTGGCCAGCGTCCTCTTCTATGCTGTGGCATGCTGGGGGGGCTACACCAACTCGAGGGACACCAACAAACTGAACAAGCTGGTGAGGAAGGGTAGCTCTGTGGTGGGAGTCGAGCTGCTCAGACTAGAGGTGGTGGCAGAGAGGGGGATGAGAAGGAAGTTGGCTGCTATCCTGGAGAATCCCTCCCATCCCCTCTACGGTGAGCTAGTCAAGATGAGAAGCACGTTCAGTCACAGACTCATACCCCCCCGACACTCAACTAACCGCCTCGGCCAGTCCTTCATACCAGCGGCCATCAGGCTCCACAACAGTGGGCAGGGACTGCTGCCAGACATCCAACTACAACTACTAGGAACCTAAAAGGACAATGTAACGGACCATTTGAGATTAAACATGTCTAGACAATATCCTTTGCTGTTTACTAAATAATATTCAGTATGTATGTATGCCTTGAAATGACGTGTGGGATTTTACCCGAGTTCGATACCCGTAGGCCTATATAAATCTGTCCCTATTGGCGCACCGTAGATCAGGACAGCTGGAAGCACCTGTGAAGTGATGTAGTCGGTCGGCAGCAGGAACGTTTGGTGCGTCTTTTTGTTTCGCCTTTGTATTCCTGTGCATCGCGACTTTTATCCTTTTGTATTGATTGTGTGTTTTAAACGGAAGAAAGGACCTTTTAGTTTACATTCCTTGGAGAGCGCAGCAAGGTATGCTTTGTTGTTTATTTGATTATGGTTGTAACTTTGTATAATGTAATTTGTGATTGAATGATTTTATGTCTTGTGTAAGAATGTAATCCTTGTAGTTTTGATACCAATGTTATTTAGTTTAGTGTTTGTACTGTGCTGTGGAAACCGTTATGTGAAATGTTTGTTTGTCTGTTTATGTACGTTTCCAATGCAGTTTTCACGGTGCTAAGATGACGTCACGGATGGACAAATAAATAAAGATCGTCTTATGCATCAGTCGAGACTCTGTCGTTTGGATCCAAGGGCTGTAACAGACAATAACACTACCTTATGCATACCGCACCTTATGTGAATACTGTATACTTCAGTTAGTTAGTTAATTATATTGATTTGTTATATTGTTTACTGCTTGTTTTTACTACCTGTACCTCCCCTCCCCATGCTGCTATGATGCCTGCATTTCCCCAAGGGGATCAATAAAGGAATATCTTATCTTGAAACTCTTAATGCAAAGTTCTAAACGGACTTGCCAAATTCTTACCTTAACACATTACATCCTATGCTGAAATGCAAAGTGCAAAACTGTTGATACAAAGTGCCAAACTATAAATCTATGCTCCATTCTCAGAATACAGCCACCTAATATTACAACAATGTTCAATTGCTTATTGCTACAAACGCAGATCACTAAATAATTTTATTTTTTTACTAATGTCTCATTACCTTCAACAACCTTGCCCAGTTGAGGAGCATTGCAATACAATTGATAATCTCTTCACCACTACATAAAAGGCTGCTTCTAACCCTGAAGAAAGGAGCAACATCGAGCAAGTCGGTGCAGCTGAGTTTGGCAACGAAGGACAGGGTCGTGGTCGTGGCCAAGGAAGCAGAAGAACATCTGTCTCAAATGAAATTATAACCACAATTGTTGACCACGTAATACAGTAAACCGAGGTCTAGCACTGGCTGAAGCTGGCAGGGTGGTGCAGCCAAACCTGAACAGGTCAACGGTGGCATCCCTTATACGATTTCTTACAGTAAGAGAGATACAGTAAGATATCTCTGGAGCAGCCTTCCCCTCACTGCAGGACATTTACTCTACCAGGGCCACCAGGAGAGCACACAACATCATTAAGGACAGAGCACACCCCCAACACAGACTCTTCAACCTCCTGCCATCAGGCAGGCGATACAGGAGTCTGAAAGCCAGAACTACGAGACTGACAAACAGTTTCTACCCACAGGCCATCAGACTCTTGAATGCCTAGCCCCCCCCCCCCCCCTCCACACAAACCTTCTACTATGAACTATGAATCACTAAAGACACTTTTAACTGCTGCTATAACTCACTGTCACCTCCATGGAACGTGCAATTGTAACTCACTGTGCCTTGTTGTATTGTATATATATATTGTATCTATTTTTATTATATCTTATTTTCTAGCACTCACTTGTATTTAAATATGTTTAAGTTAAGTACTGTGTGATTTTTTTTGTGAAGGGTGGACTAGCAAAGTAAGATTTTCATTGTATGGCAAACTGTCGTTTTAACTGTGCATATGACAATAAACAATCTTGAATCTTGAATAATGGGTAAGTCAATATGTGTAATTTACTGTACAGTAACTGTATATCGAAATTACAGTAATTGTAAAATGTATATTGTTGTCTGTTACAGTATATTTCATGAATACTAAAGGTGTGAATTATTTCTGTAATTGTTATTTTTACTGTACTTTAGAACTGAACGAGCACCACCAAGTGGAGGACGTGGCCATCTTCTCTCTGTGCAGTACTTACAGTACTTTAAAATAGTTTGTTTACTGTAACTGTTTTTGTTTTTACTTTAAAATACAGAGCATTACTGTAGGTATTTTCCTTTACTGTAATGATTCAACTTTAAATACTGTAATCAAATATTTAGTGTGTCTTTCATAAAAACACAAGCACTATACTGAAGTCTATCACATGGGTTATGAGGAAATTACCATTGCATAGTCTATTTTGGTAACAAGTATTTTGTGTTTGACTGCATTATTTGATAAATACCAAGTTTGTTTATTATTTGTCATAGTAAAATACAGAATATTTTATAATGAAATGATTTTTTTCTGTATGAGCCCCTGAGAGTGTGCTTCATACAGTAATAGATACAAAATATTAAATAGGGCGGCCGGGTAGCGCAGCGGACTAAGCGTCTGCCTACCACCACAGAGACAGTGGGATCGAATCCAGCTGTGGTGCTTCCGGGTTGGCCGACCGTCCATACTGACACAATTGGCAGTGTTAGCGGGTGGGAAACCCGGCGAGGGTGGGTCCTGGTCGT
Organism: Notolepis coatsorum; assembly: GCF_963971535.1. Classification (NCBI taxonomy): domain Eukaryota; kingdom Metazoa; phylum Chordata; class Actinopteri; order Aulopiformes; family Paralepididae; genus Notolepis; species Notolepis coatsorum. Next base: position 39,692 of record NW_028170796.1, on the reverse strand, counting down.
TGTAAACAGCGACTCCTACAGGTCGGGGCGCCTGCACAGCAAGGGAAGGATCTAGGAAAGGTAGTGTGACCTTCCACACGTTACACTATCCCAGTGAGAGTCTGCGCTGCCAGGTGAAAAGAAGTGGTGGGCTGGCTACACATGTGTCGTTGGAAGCATGTGATAGTCTACGCCCTCCCAGACCGACGATAGGGGGTAGAATGCGCAGCGACCAAGAACGGCATTGGGAATTGGCATAACGACTAACATTGGGAGGGGAGAAAAACGGAAAAAGAAGGGGGAAAAAAGATAATTAAAAAAATAATAATAATAAATATTAAATAATAAAAAATATAAAATAAAGGAGTGTTCAGTCAATATACATATATACAATATACAATACAGAGTAAAATGAGTAACAGTGAGGTACAATGCAGAAGTGCAATGAGGTATGAATTGTAGTGCAAATCTCTTTAATAATAGATAAATATAAAGTGTGTTAAAGTGTCTAAAGTGAGTCAAGTGAGTGATAAGGTGAGTGGTTTTAAATGCTCACTTAATTGTTTGAAATATCTAATGTTCTGGTGCTGTGATAAGCTTTTGATTATACTATTCTCTGATTTGACAATGGTATTTTTATTTTGCCTGCTATATTGCATTATGAACCCAAAATTAGCAGTATAGCATTCTGTGTTAAAAGTGTTGCACATTGAAAGTCACTAAGCCAAACAAGGAACAGCAAAAGTGGACAAACCATGGCTGTAGTCAAGAAGCTGATGGGAGATGGGTGTGTCCGTCTTCCCTATGACCAGTGTTGGTCCCCCTGGCTCCCGGTGACACACATGAATCAAAACATTCACTGACCAGCCACATTCAGTCAGTCACAATGTCAAACAGACTCTCCACGCTCTCCACCTGGTCGACCAAGACCACAGAGTCAAACAGACTCTCCACATAGTCGACCAAGAACAGAGTCAAACAGACTCTCCACCTAGTCGACCAAGACCACAGAGTCAAACAGACTCTCCACCTGGTCAACCAAGACCACAGAGTCAAACAGACTCTCCACCTAGTCGACCAAGACCACAGAGTCAAACAGACTCTCCACCTGGTCAACCAAGACCACAGAGTCAAACAGACTCTCCACCTGGTCGACCAAGACCACAGAGTCAAACAGACTCTCCACCTGGTCAACCAAGACCACAGAGTCAAACAGACTCTCCACCTGGTCAACCAAGACCACAGTGTCAAACAGACTCTCCACCTGGTCAACCAAGACCACAGAGTCAAACAGACTCTCCACCTGGTCGACCAAGACCACAGAGTCAAACAGACTCTCCACCTGGTCGACCAAGACCACAGAGTCAAACAGACTCTCCACCTGGTCGACCAAGACCACAGAGTCAAACAGACTCCGCCTGGTCAACCAAGACCACAGTGTCAAACAGACTCCACCTGGTCAACCAAGGCTACAAAGTCTCGCTCAAATCTCCTGTCCTGCAAACCCACCTGCACCCTGATGAATCATCCCAAAGACATTGTATCATCAAAGACATCATGCATGCAATCCATGAAGCAAAATGGCCCCACAGCTCTCGCCCTTACCTGGCAACTCTTCCTTTTCACCTCCATGTCACAGACACCTTCATATATAATTATAAATACATGCACACATAAAACCTACATACATTGGCACGTATAATTTAATGTACCTACAGATATCCAGATATCGTTTTCCGCCCCTGTGATGATACAATTGAAAATCATCTGATAATTATTAAAATATATGTTTCACATTATGCCACTCAGCCAAGGCTATATGAATGAATTAATGTTATGTCTCAGTGTCCAAGCTTCATCTAAATAATCCACAAAGGGAAATGTTTCTCGTATAGATTTTCAGTATTTCTGACTCTCTATTTTAATCTTCTAATCTATGTCAGAATCAGAATCAGAATCTATGTATCTATACGGATAAGGATAAAGATGAACTTTATTTATCCCCTTGGGGAAATTCGGTGACATACACATACAGCCATAGCCTCATTATACAAATATTCCACAATCATTACATTGACAGTAATAATGGCACACATAAAATCACACAAGCATGTACATTTGTTGAAACATGCCGACTACAGTAGAAATGTATCTTATCAAACAAACCCTTCTTCCGACCATTATACAGAAGGCAGTATGAGACTACATTTATAAAGACTTTTTTTTTTAAAGTTTGTTTTCAAATTCTTAGCCCACATAAATGACAAGCCTATGCTGTTCTTCAGTGAGTATGCTCTGGCCAAGGTCCACACAAAATGCTCTCTATGCTCAAGGTCCACTCTTACTCCCTCATTCACACTCTCTCTCACTCTCTCTCACACACAGCTTTTGATATGTTATAATGCATCACAGCCCATCTTTTACACTCCTTGTCTTTCTGCCTGTCTTTTACACATCATACAGCACCATTTCAAGATTCAAGATTGTTTATTGTCATATGCACAGTTAAAACGACAGTTTGCCATACAATGAAAATCTTACTTTGCTAGTCCACCCTTCACAAAAAAAATCACACAGTACTTAACTTAAACATATTTAAATACAAGTGAGTGCTAGAAAATAAGATATGATAAAAATAGATACAATATATATATACAATACAACAAGGCACAGTGAGTTACAATTGCACGTTCCATGGAGGTGACAGTGGGTCATAGCAGCAGTTAAAAGTGTCTTTAGTGATTCATAGTTCATAGTAGAAGGTGTGTGTGGAGGGGGGGGGGCTAGGCATTCAAGAGTCTGATGGCCTGTGGGTAGAAACTGTTTGTCAGTCTCGTAGTTCTGGCTTTCAGACTCCTGTATCGCCTGCCTGATGGGACAGGTCAACATTATGGGAAATGTGTTTATCGTCTTCTTCAGAGTCAGACAAACTTTTTTTTAAATGTCCTCTGTGCGTTCAGTAGAAAGCTATCCGGCTGCAAGCTAGCCTTGCTTAGCAAACATCAATGGAAATGGATATGGACCAGCTAAATCAAATCAAATCAAATGTATTTGTAAGGCCCGACAACACGCGTTAATGTCCCCATGGGCCGGACACGTCTTCTTTATACAAGTCAAGAAGAAACATCACAATAAATCAAGAACAAAACAAAAACACCATAAAGTCCAAAATAAAATGTAAAATAAATAAATGCAACACTCCCAGACATACCCCGACGCGACGGTAAGGAAAAACTCACTAAAAACCTAGCAATAGGAAAAAAGCACCACAGGCAAAGTGGAGGAGAGAAACCTTAGAAGGGCCATTCAAGGGGGGGCTCTCTCTTCTTAGATGTTGGTGATAGTAGTGTTGCTATGGATGATCAATGGGTGGAGAATAAAACAGGTGAAACATACGTATATGTGTAATAAAACACAAATATGTACATGCAATAGCAACTGGGGTACATAAGAACATTTTGAAAGATTGAAAATAGAATAGAGCTAATAACGGATCCATTTGAGGTTGCCTAGCTGTTGGGCCAAAAACACCTTTCTGGTGCAAGCTAGGCTACCTTGCAGCCGGAGAGCTTTCTACTGAATGTACAGAGAGGACGTTGGTATCTTATCTTCTTGTCTGACCCTGGAGAAGACAGTAAGCAGCATTGCCTATAATGTTGGCATGTTCCTTTAAAACAGTAGTTAACCCTGCCTTTTAGGCTTTTACACATCCAACAGTGTCATTAAAACATTACCTCTGCTCCACACCAGGAGGAAGAGCAGCAGGATTGGGTTCATCTCTGTGTCCAGCGGCCAGGCAGCTACATGGATACGGAGCTGGAAGCCTGATGTCTTGTCCAGTCTGAACTGTGGAAGCCTGTTGTCTTGGGAGCGACCTGGGACTCTTCTCTTCTCTGTTCTTCTCTTCTAATATCCTCTCCTCTGCTAGTCTGAAGAGCTGTACTTCTGTTTATCTCTTGATCTACCCACATCCTCTAGATGCTTACGTCACACGCAAGGTGGTTAGAGGGGGGACAAAACGGTTTCCTTGACGTTCCGCTAGTCTCTAGTAGTTGTTTATTTATATGTCTGTGACAAGGACACTAAATGGAGTCATATAACACATCTGTATCTTCATTTGATTTAGTCCCCAAACACTCCACCAGTGCAATGTGCCGTACCCCAATCTGACTTAGCCTATTAGCCTTGATCTGTGCACACAGGAAGCTCCTCTCAAATTGGATGGCAAAGTGCTGACATCTCCCCTGGTCCCCGTCCCAATCTCTGTAGCACTGCCAGCCCTGCCCCATCAACATGGGGACCCTAAACAAGGGGGGGGGGCCCTGACTACATAGCAGCCCTGCCTCTGAGGTACAAGGCTCCTGTCTCCCCTCCTCCAGGGCCACATTCACCTGGTGATGCTCCCACCAGAGTGGAGGGAACCAAACCAGAGTCCAGCCCCTCTATACCCCACCCCCACCACCTGGACAGAGATACAGTACATGCCTGTACCAATAACGGGGTGGCAGCCTTACATGAAGGAATACCCCATTGAGTACCTCCGGAGAGTGAGGCCTGATGCCATTGTACCTAAGTATGCATACTTCCCCCATCTGCATAACCCCAGAGAGAACCCAGCATAGTAGTACTCTGTGTGTACAGTAGGGGAGACTGGGGTAAGTTGAGCCACCCCTTGTTGCAGTCAGGCAGAGAAGACAATTATGAATGTAAAATGTGACCCTCACATACCCCCAAATAGGTTTTTAGCCTGTAACCACTTCAAGGATGGAAAGTAACTACTGTAAGCATGTTTACTCAAGTATTGCATTTACTGTAAGCACAATTTTGAAGCAGGCTACTTGTAGTTGAGTGTTTTTACCTAAAGGGGCACTTCAACAAAAACAACACTGATTTATTTTGCACATAATCTCACATGCATCCCAAAATGTTAAGCTGCTTTGCACACATGAACTTAGTTATTTGAAGAGTTATTGTTTGAATATGTCCTCCATTGACATCAATGGACTCATCAATTATGGGTTTGATGGATCTTCATGATCAATATGGGTTTAATAGTGGAACACATACAAAGTACATTTAAGGTTAAATGAGCTCTGATAAGAGGAGTGATCTCATCCTGGCCAGCAGGGAGAACACTGAGGTGGATAGAGATGTTAGGGTTCCAGCTCTCTTGTGGACAGAGCCGGTTGGGTTTAGGGTTCCAGCTCTCTTGTGGACAGAGCCGGTTGGGTTTAGGGTTCCAGCTCTCTTGTGGACAGAACCGGTTGGGTTTAGGGTTCCAGCTCTCTTGTGGACAGAGCCGGTTGGGTTTAGGGTTCCAGCTCTCTTGTGGACAGAGCCGGTTGGGTTTGGGGTAGGGGTGCGTGTAACGGTACACAAAACACCTTAGGTCCAGTACTGAAACGGTTCGGTACGGATACGTGAACCTTTACACCCCTAGTTTGGGGACATTGTCACTCTAGGTGTGAGATTCAAGCTCTTGTTGGGACAGACAAAGGGATTCCTCCACAACACTGAATCTTTGTGTTGTTTTTAAATGCAGCCAAATTAAATTAACACAAGGATTCAATGTCATCCAATGACATCACTGGAGGACATACCCAAACTCATAAACCCTCAATAACTGTCCAGCTAAATGAATGTGAGCAAAACCAGTTCAAGTTTTCAAGTTTGTTTTTATTTGTCATATATAACGTACATGTACTTTACAGAATGAAATGCTTGGTTCTGTATCAGCCCCTGAGAATGTGCTTCATACAGTAAAAAAAGGAAGTAGAAGAGGAATACCACTATACAATATACAATATACAATACAATACACAAACTACAACCTAAGTACAATGAAGTAAAAATGCAGACAATGAGGTACAAATGCAGACTATGGGGTACAAAAACTTTAAGGCAAGGTGCAAATGCAAATGAGGTATGAATGTAGTGCAAATCTTTTTAATAAATAGATAAATATAATGTGTTCAAGTGTCTAAAGTGAGTGTTAGGTGAGTGTTTGTTTAACGTGAGTGTGTGCATGTGGATGTGTGTGCAATGAGTGTAGATGGATGGGTTGATGATGTTACATAGAGTCATTGAGCATCCTGATGGCCTGGGGATAGAAGCTCGTTCTGAGTCTCTCTGTACTGGCCATGAGACTCCGGTAGCGCTTGCCTGACCGCAGCAGTGCAAAGAGGCAGTTGTTTGTATTCAATACATAGTTCCCCTGCCTCTTGTCCAGGTGTGATGCTGCTGTGTGCAGCACATGGGCTATGGCGTCCTCCGTGCACTTGTTGGGTGATATGCATATTGCAGGGTGTTGGGGAGGGAGGAACAGATGTAGCCCTTCACTAGCTTCTCAAAGCACTTCATCACTATGGAGGTGAGAGCTACAGGGCGATAGTCGTTGAGGCAAGCGTGCATGGATTTTTTTGGGTACAGGGACAATAGTGGACTTTTTCAAACAGGTGGGGATGACAGATTATTCTAAGGTGGTATGTGTCAGTTTGGGGATATGTGCAAAATGATGTGCAAAATAATCGTTGTTTTTCAGTAAAGGCCTCCATACAAATGTTGGTCATCTGTTACATTTATTATGTGTCAGATTGTGTGATGGGAAAGAGGTAGAATCTTGCTCATCAGTCCATTCAGATTGACTGCACTAGTTAGAGCTGTTCTGCTGTCATGCTGGGTGATACAAGACAGCATTCTACGTCAGCTGATGGCTGCCTGACATGTATCATTTCAACGTCAGCACAACAGCTCTGCTGTTTCTCACCTAGCAGGGTTTCTTTGTGGTTTTAAGATTAGATAAGATATTTCCTCTTGGGGAAATGCAGGCGTCATAACAGCGTACTATCTCTCTCTTCTCTTCCACCCTCCCATACTCTCTCTCTCTCTTCCACCCTCCCATACTATCTCTCTCTCTTCTCTTCCACCCTCTCTGGGGAGAGCTGGACCTAAACGGCACAGTACAGTCCCCTCTCTGGGGAGATCTGGACCTAAACGGCACCACAGTACAGTCCCCTCTCTGGGGAGATCTGGACCTAAACGGCACAGTGCAGTCCCCTCTCTGGGTAGATCTGGACCTAAACGGCACCACAGTACAATCCCCTCTCTGGGGAGATCTGGACCTAAACGGCACAGTACAGTCCCCTCTCTGGGGAGATCTGGACCTAAACGGCACCACAGTACAGTCCCCTCTCTGGGGAGATCTGGACCTAAACGGCACAGTACAGTCCCCTCTCTGGGGAGATCTGGACCTAAACACCACAGTACAGTCCCCTCTCTGGGGAGATCTGGACCTAAACACCACAGTGCAGTCCCCTCTCTGGGTAGATCTGGACCTAAACGGCACAGTACAGTCCCCTCTCTGAGTAGATCTGGACCTAAACAGCACAGTACAGTCCCCTCTCTGGGTAGAGCTGGACCTAAACGGTACCACAGTACAGTCCCCTCTCTGGGGAGATCTGGACCTAAACGGCACAGTACAGTCCCCTCTCTGAGTAGATCTGGACCTAAACACCACAGTACAGTCCCCTCTCTGGGTAGATCTGGACCTAAACGGCACAGTACAGTCCCCTCTCTGGGTAGATCTGGACCTAAACGGCACCACAGTACAGTCCCCTCTCTGGGGAGATCTTGTGGACCTATTATGAGATGTTTTTTGTTTGACAAAAATGGCCTTGCCATTTAAGATAATAATAATAATACACTTTATTTGTAGAGCACCTTTCATACAGAAACTGCAGCTCAAAGTGCTTCACAACAGAAAAAAGACAGGCATAAAATGAGCACATAAAGTGCAGATATATAGAATCACAGTTTTTCACATTAGGATCTAACATCCCAACAGGCCACCTTGTTTATGGTTTGATTCAGTTTTAAATAGACAATAATAAAAAAAAGAGTAAGGTAAAATAGTGCAATAGTGCAGTGCAATAAAATAGTAGAATAGAATAGATAAAAAAAAATAATAATCTTTTTACAGTGCAATAAAATAGTTCTGGATTACTGTTCAACAGTTCAGATCGCAGGCATCAGTGTATTTTGTGCAGTTTTCCTAGCTGAGGATTCTGTACTTGTTGAGAATGTGACAGTGGTGGTAAGTATATGGTTTTCGGTCCAGCACCTTGAGGGCCTGTTTATACAGAGAGAGAATGGGTGTCATGGTTGTGTTTTTTGCATGGGTCCAGCTAGTCATACAGTACATGAGATGAAATGATCATTGCATTCATATAGAGAAGGGCAGCAGTAGATGTTAAACAGTTCCTCATGAATCTGAAATTTGACACGTTATATTTGGCAATCTGCGTTACTCTTTTTACCTGCTTTTTGAAAGATAATGTAGAGTCGAGGATAATACCAAGATATTTAAATTGAGAGACTACTTGAATTGGCTCTCCAGCAACAAACACTTTTGTGAAGTACATACAATCTGTCTTCTTCACATTAACACATTGTCTGCCACGCAGTTTGCCCCTCTCATGCCCCTCTCTGCCACCACTCTAAGCCTATGGAGATGTTCACCTTCTTTGCAGGGCTATAACTTTTTAAATTGTATTGCTAAATTGACATTACTATGGCCCATTCAACATCGATTATCTATGGGTCAGGATGTAGGAACGTTATACTTTTTCATTCAAACATTCATACGAAAATACCGTCTAGAACAGGGATATGCAACCCTAGGCACGCGTGCCTGCATAGGCACAGGGGGCAGCATTAAAAAAAATAAGAATATATATATAATTTTTTTTTTTTTTTTTTTTGCTTTTTTGCTATTATAGTGAAATATTTTGCACTGTTGTCGCATTTATCTTGTTGAAATCCTCCCACAGGTTCTTTTTACTACCACATATTTAATTGAGACCCTTTATTTGTTTATTATTTCAATTTAGCTGGAAATACATTGCTACATCATTTAGTAACATTTGCAGAGCCTTATAACAAAAACATTATTACGGTCACCATTGTGACCAGTGGGATTAATCAACACATTTTATTATTTATTTTTCTATTTCATTGAACATTGCACATGTTAAAAGCCATTTTATTTACTCAAAATGTGAGTATTACCAAGTCAAATTGTGTTCTTAAAACAATGACAATAAACATAGTTTTATTAGGTTGAAATAATGGGGTTGTGTACTTATTTTTCTGTTAACTTATTATGGATTGAAAACTGAAAACCTTAATGCACAGTAACTGAACTCAACATTTTAAAGTTCTGGTAACTTATTATTATTTATTTTTTTACAGTGTAGTCTTGCGATCAATCAAAACGTATTTACACGATATACCTCACATTCACCCTCCATTCACATCCTGGTGTTCTCCTGGTGTTCTCCATTAAGCCTGTAGGTGGAGCTATGACAGCACACGTACAGTATGTGATGTGTCCAAAAATGAATGGGCAAATGTGAGTGAAATGGTCGCACTGTATGCAGCTGTTTGTCTGCATTGCATCCCCCCCCCCAACTCAGATTTAGGGTTGATACAACCATCATAATAATATTGTTAATAATAACAATAACAATAATGATGTAATAATGTAAAAATTATCATTAAAAATACCTGATTATGAGAAAAAAGAATTACGATGCATGGAATATTGTTGAGGCACACTAGTTACAACTATATTTCAAACAGGCACTCCATGTCAAAAAGGTTGCTGACCCCTGGTCTAGAATATAAGTATGTTTTTATCGTTTTCTGCAGTAATTCCTAGAACGCTAGTTATAGGCCTAAACGCATATATAGATTATGATTGCCGTTTATTTGCGATACACGCTATATTAAAAAATCCAACTGAATACGATCCTATACGTTATGACTCATCATGCGCGGATGAACGGGGGGGGGGGGTCGTTTATAATTCCATGATCGTCAGTAAATGCTTTATGTAGTATGGGTTGATTTATTGATCAGATGGTTTGTAAATAAAGAAATGTACAATCACCTTGAAAATGACGTCAGCGTCCTCATACCGTTCGCCGATGAGACTGGAGGAAAAAGATCCCACTTATTTGACGTCGATCGACTATATCCATTTCCGGTTTGTATGGCGCAATAAACGCCCAAATCATATCGATTATTGAGTTATGGCAGCGATCCATATACACGGATGTGTGTCTAGAGTCCCGCAACAATATGTGACTGCCGGACGGATTTCCCAGATGCACCGAGATCACCAGATCCATTTCCGGTTGTAACTCGCCCGATCATCCACCAGGTGGCGGTATTGAAGCGTTGCACTGTTGTGCAGGCTCCCACTGTATTAGCCGAGGCTGGGTGGCGTAATTATGAATGCGATTCACTACACAACTACCGTGGGCCTGGTCTACAAGATACACTACACCACTAAGGTACACTACACCACTAAGATACACTACACCACTAAGATACACTACACCACTAAGATACACTACACCACTAAGATACACTACACCACTAAGATACACTACACCACTAAGATACACTACACCACTAAGATACACTACACGACTAAGGTACACTACACCACTACACAACTACTGTGGGCCTGGTCTACAAGATACACTTCACCACTAAGATACACTACACCACTAAAATACACTACACCACTAAGATACACTACACCACTAAGATACACTACACCACTAAGGTACACTACACCACTAAGGTACACTACACCACTAAGATACACTACACCACTAAGATACACTACACCACTAAGATACACTACACCACTAAGATACACTACACCACTAAGGTACACTACACCACTAAGATACACTACACCACTAAGGTACACTACACCACTAAGATACACTACACCACTAAGATACACTACACCACTAAGGTACACTACACCACTAAGATACACTACACCACTAAGTTACACTACACCACTAAGGTACACTACACCACTAAGATACACTACACCACTAAGATACACTACACCACTAAGATACACTACACCACTAAGGTACACTACACCAGTAAGATACACTACACCACTAAGATACACTACACCACTAAGATACACTACACCACTAGGATACACTACACCACTAAGATACACTACACCACTAAGGTACACTACACCAGTAAGATACACTACACCACTAAGATACACTACACCAGGGGTGGCCAACCCGCGGCTCGCGAGCCGTATGCGGCTCTTTGCCCGCCAATGTGCGGCTCTTCCATCCATAAAAATAAATAAATAAATAAATATAATTATTTTTTTTACTTTTTTATTTATTTATTTTTTTACTTTTTTTTAATGTCACTCATTTCATAAGGACGTAGAATATATTTTTTTTTAAATGGTCCATTTGCATGTTCTTGGTATCTGAATCTAGGGACATATATGGATCAGTGTCAGAAATAGTGTGTCTGTTACTAGGCTTGAGTAAATTGTAATGAACCAAAGGAGAATATCAATTCTATTTAAAAGAAATGTTTTATCTTTGACTGTGAATAACACCATGCTAAAATTTACCAGACCTGAAAAATCTAAGCAAATGAATAAAGGGAAGATGATTAAACAGAAGGTTTTGTAGATACAGTACTGAATTCTGCCATCTTTTTTATAATGTAAATTTCTCCACCATTTTTCATCATATTGCAACACCGTTTTTTGCAAGACGTTCACAGAAAGGTAGAGAAACTAACTGCGTTCTGTTTTATGGCAATAACGTTCAGGTTTGTGGGAGATAATCCCAAAAAATAAGAGAAATAAAAAAGTTAATCCAGAAGTCAGATGATTGACAGGGGCTGGTGTGAGCTGGGTAGGGTAGTTTTTTAAAATTTGAAAGCCCTGAGTCTCTTCCTTCAAAAGACTACACTCACTTTTGGATGTTCCATTTCCTCCTGTCAATATGCGCCGGTTTCCGACTCAATGCCCTGAGATTTCTATAATCGTATATTTCACTAATAACAGTTAAAATAATTGGTAAACAAACGTAATGCTGAAAATATACACTTTTACTGTATATCTCGGGCTTAAGAGGTTAACCCTGTGAGGCCCAAATTAAAAAGACATTAGCAACTTCAGAGGCCAGAGGGTGGGACATATAAACACATTTACTATCAAATAGCATTGTGAGGCTGAACAACAGGACCAATTGACTATACATGTGCTTAAATGGGAACTATCTTATAAATGGCCTTCTTCAGTGTTTACCATTGTTTCTTAGCTATGTGGACTTATATTAATAGGATCTATGTCTCTAATTCTCATATTGGCGCATTCTTCCAATTCTCCTCTCACAATATTCACCCTCAGTGAACTGAGTCATCTGAAAATTTGCATATCTGTGATGTCAGAGATTTCTCAGCTGCATAATAATGTGCAGTTGATGTGGCAGTTGGCACCAGGCCACACAGTGGTTGGAGCCCAGCCTCAAAACGGCTTACAGTAAGATCTTGAGATAGAAAAATGCGGTTTTTGAGTACTTGATTAGAAATACAAAACAATTAATTATTTTTTTTTGAAAAAAACCTAGGTGTTCCATAGACTCACAGGAATTGTGTAAAAGTGCCCAAATAGTGAAAGAAATAGTAAAATAGTTCCCCTTTAACATTTTTTAAATAAACATTCTTTTTTTAAATGGCTAAAAGTGATTTTGTAATTTTGCAACCGTGGGTCTCACATGGTACTTTTAACCCTGTGAGGCCCAAATAAAAAAGACATTAGTAACTTCAGAGGCCAGAGGGTGAGACCTATAAACACATGAAGGGTGCCGTGACTGAAAAAAAAGGTTGAGAAACGCTGGTATATGGTGTGGCTCTTTGTGGTACCACAGTAATTTTTGTGGCTCTTAGTCTCTGACTGGTTGGCCACCCCTGCACTACACCACTAAGATACACTACACCACTAAGGTACATTACACCACTAAGATACACTACACCACTAAGATGCACTACACCACTAAGATGCACTACACCACTAAGATACACTACACCACTAAGATACACTACACCACTAAGATACACTACACCACTAAGATGCACTACACCACTAAGATACACTACACCACTAAGATACACTACACCACTAAGATACACTACACCACTAAGATACACTACACCACTAAGATACACTACACCACTAAGATACACTACACCACTAAGATACACTACACCACTAAGATACACTACACCACTAAGGTACATTACACCACTAAGATACACTACACCACTAAGATACACTACACCACTAAGATACACTACACCACTAAGATGCACTACACCACTAAGATACACTACACCACTAAGATACACTACACCACTAAGATACACTACACCACTAAGATGCACTACACCACTAAGATACACTACACCACTAAGATACACTACACCACTAAGATACACTACACCACTAAGATACACTACACCACTAAGGTACACTACACCAGTAAGATACACTACACCACTAAGGTACACTACACCACTAAGATACACTACACCACTAAGGTACACTACACCACTAAGGTACACTACACCACTAAGATACACTACACCACTAAGATGCACTACACCACTAAGATACACTACACCACTAAGGTACACTACACCACTAAGATGCACTACACCACTAAGATACACTACACCACTAAGATACACTACACCACTAAGATACACTACACCACTAATGTACACTACACCACTAAGATACACTACACCACTAAGATACACTACACCACTAAGGTACACTACACCACTAAGATACACTACACCACTAAGATACACTACACCACTAAGATACACTACACCACTAAGGTTCACTACACCACTAAGATACACTACACCACTAAGGTACACTACACCACTAAGATACACTACACCACTAAGATGCACTACACCACTAAGATACACTACACCACTAATGTACACTACACCACTAAGATACACTACACCACTAAGATACACTACACCACTAATGTACACTACACCACTAAGATACACTACACCACTAAGATGCACTACACCACTAAGATACACTACACCACTAAGATACACTACACCACTAAGATACACTACACCACTAAGATACACTACACCACTAAGGTACACTACACCACTAAGATACACTACACCACTAAGATACACTACACCACTAAGATACACTACACCACTAAGGTTCACTACACCACTAAGATACACTACACCACTAAGGTACACTACACCACTAAGATACACTACACCACTAAGATACACTACACCACTAAGATACACTACACCACTAAGATACACTACACCACTAAGATACACTACACCACTAAGGTACACTACTGTCTGTCACTCTGCATGTCTGTCTGCTCCACTGTCTGTGTGTCTGTCACTCTGCATGTCTGTCTGCTCCACTGTCTGTGTCTCTGTCACTCTGCATGTCTGTCTGCTCCACTGTCTGTGTGTCTGTCACTCTGCATGTCTGTCTGCTCCACTGTCTGTGTGTCTGTCACTCTGCATGTCTGTCTGCTCCACTGTCTGTGTGTCTGTCACTCTGCATGTCTGTCTGCTCCACTGTCTGTGTGTCTGTCACTCTGCATGTCTGTCTGCTCCACTGTCTGTGTCTCTGTCACTCTGCATGTCTGTCTGCTCCACTGTCTGTGTCTGTCACTCTGCATGTCTGTCTGCTCCACTGTCTGTGTCTCTGTCACTCTGCATGTCTGTCTGCTCCACTGTCTGTGTCTCTGTCACTCTGCATGTCTGTCTGCTCCACTGTCTGTGTCTCTGTCACTCTGCATGTCTGTCTGCTCCACTGTCTGTGTGTCTGTCACTCTGCATGTCTGTCTGCTCCACTGTCTGTGTCTCTGTCACTCTGCATGTCTGTCTGCTCCACTGTCTGTGTGTCTGTCACTCTGCATGTCTGTCTGCTCCACTGTCTGTGTCTCTGTCACTCTGCATGTCTGTCTGCTCCACTGTCTGTGTGTCTGTCACTCTGCATGTCTGTCTGCTCCACTGTCTGTGTGTCTGTCACTCTGCATGTCTGTCTGCTCCACTGTCTGTGTGTCTGTCACTCTGCATGTCTGTCTGCTCCACTGTCTGTGTGTCTGTCACTCTGCATGTCTGTCTGCTCCACTGCCTGTGTCTCTGTCACTCTGCATGTCTGTCTGCTCCACTGTCTGTGTCTCTGTCACTCTGCATGTCTGTCTGCTCCACTGTCTGTGTCTCTGTCACTCTGCATGTCTGTCTGCTCCACTGTCTGTGTCTCTGTCACTCTGCATGTCTGTCTGCTCCACTGTCTGTGTGTCTGTCACTCTGCATGTCTGTCTGCTCCACTGTCTGTGTCTCTGTCACTCTGCATGTCTGTCTGCTCCACTGTCTGTGTGTCTGTCACTCTGCATGTCTGTCTGCTCCACTGTCTGTGTCTCTGTCACTCTGCATGTCTGTCTGCTCCACTGTCTGTGTCTCTGTCACTCTGCATGTCTGTCTGCTCCACTGTCTGTGTGTCTGTCACTCTGCATGTCTGTCTGCTCCACTGTCTGTGTGTCTGTCACTCTGCATGTCTGTCTGCTCCACTGTCTGTGTCTCTGTCACTCTGCATGTCTGACTGCTCCACTGTCTGTGTGTCTGTCACTCTGCATGTCTGTCTGCTCCACTGTCTGTGTGTCTGTCACTCTGCATGTCTGTCTGCTCCACTGTCTGTGTCTTTGTCACTCTGCATGTCTGTCTGCTCCACTGTCTGTGTGTCTGTCACTCTGCATGTCTGTCTGCTCCACTGTCTGTGTGTCTGTCACTCTGCATGTCTGTCTGCTCCACTGTCTGTGTGTCTGTCACTCTGCATGTCTGTCTGCTCCACTGTCTGTGTCTCTGTCACTCTGCATGTCTGTCTGCTCCACTGTCTGTGTCTCTGTCACTCTGCATGTCTGTCTGCTCCACTGTCTGTGTCTCTGTCACTCTGCATGTCTGTCTGCTCCACTGTCTGTGTCTCTGTCACTCTGCATGTCTGTCTGCTCCACTGTCTGTGTGTCTGTCAACTGAACTCTGCTTTGGTCCAATCACATTCCCCCACCCACAGTCAGCGAATCATCTCTGACTCTCACACTTGAGCGCGCGCACACACACACAGACACACACACACACAGACACACACACACACAGACACACACACACAGACACACACACACACACACACACACAGACACACAGACACACACACACACAAAGTGCCAACGCTTGGTTTGCACAAGCTGAACAGCTTAACGTGTGGTTTCGTTTTGCGGTAAACTAAATAAATAAATAACCGAAAATTGGCACTGTTGGATCTCATGTGAATCGATACTTGGTAGTACTGACGTGTTTCGATAGGTACCTTTAAAATTCAGTACCCATCCCTACCTAGTATGCTTCCTTGTGGAACACCACAGCTCACTGGGGGGGGGGGGGGGTAGAGTACCGTTTGAGGCTATGTGTCCACCAGGGAGTTTTATTTCAAGGCGGACCGCTTTTCTGAGGCTCGTGCCAGCCGCGGCTCCGCCCCTTCCTCGATGAGTTACATTGATGAGCGCGCTCCTTTCCAAAAAGTTGAACTAGTTTCAACTTTATGAGCTGGGAGCGCTCCGACCAAAAACGCTACCGCCGAGAGCTCATAAAACGCGAGGCGCGGCTCTGGGAAGAGGAGCTCGCCTGTCGCTTCTCCAGCATAGAAATGAATGACAGAAAGGAGCCGACAACTCATAAAACGTCCACTATGGACACAAGCCCTAACTCCACCATCTGTTCTCTCCCCTCCAGTTAGGATTGCATCCAGCTCACTGATAGACTATCAAAACCAATTGCTTTTAGCTTGTCAATCAGAATGGAGTGATTGACAGTGTCGAAGGCCTTTAGGTCCAGCATGACCATGCCGCAGTATTTGCCCGCGTCCACCTCTTGTTTGATGTGGTCGTTCAAATAGAGAAGGCATGTGTCAGTGGAGTGGGATGTTCTGAAGCCAGATTGGAATTCGTAGATTCTATTTTTTTCCGTGAGTAGATTCGATTTTTTTTTTGTTTGAAATCATCTTTGCGGACCCCTAGCTTATTGTAGTAGGCTATGATGTGTTCTACCCCAAAATGTCCTGAGTGGGAGGGTAGTTTATTTACCAGTGTTGTGGCTATCAAAGAAAATGTTTAAGTAATTGGCCACATCCAGCTCGTCTGTGATGAGCGTGCTGTCTGTCTTTATGTTTATGTTTGAAAATCTGGTTTTAAATGTTTTTCTGCAGCCTAGTTGATTATTGAGTAATTGCCAAAGTTCACAGGGTTTATTTTTGTTTTCCTCAGTTTTGATGAAATTCTTTTTTGCAGTTTTGATCATGGAGTTTACGTAATTTCTTAGTCTGGAACGCCCTACCCACAGCAATAAAAAAAAATTTATTCACTACCCACCTTCAAAACTGCTCTCAAAGAGCAATTCAAAACTGGCCCCCATAAATGTACAAACCCCCTGTCATGGGGCTACCCCCTGCCCTGTAATGGTTGCCTGACAGTCTTAGTTGGTTTAGCCCTGGTCCCCACATGTGGTCATGCTACAGTACCAAACATTTAGCTTAGGTATTTGTTTGGCGTTGTTTATTTTGTATATAGGTACCGGTAGAACCCAGGCACAGAAGACAAACCTTCTGTTAAATCATAACTTGTTATGTGTATATAAATTGTTTGTAAATACCATTTTTCCCACTTGGTTCCTTGTAGGATCTCTGGCTGCCCAACCAGAACTGGGAGAGGCCAAAGCCCTTTCTGGAGGGGAGATTTGGAAGGAACCAAGAGTACAGGGGGGGGGTTCATGATAAAAAGTGAATATACTTTAAAAGTGCCCTACTGTTTACACTGTTTAGTGTTTTGTAATGATATGGTCTGTATGGAATAATGTATCCATTGGGTACAACAACAGCCTGTTCAAGCTGCTGCGGTCAGGCAAACGCCTGTGAACACCAGCAACTAGGACAGAGAGACTTCGGCTCAGCTTCTTCCCCCAGGCCATCAGAGCCTTGAACACTGAACTCTCCACACATGAGCACACATGAGCACACACACAACACACACACTGTACACACTCACAAACTAGCAGCCACTTTAACATTAACACACACACACTCATGCTGCACACGCTCACACTTATGGTCACTTTACAAAATGAAAGGTCACTTAAAAAAATAGTATAGTATAACTTGGTATTGTATAATATAGCATTGTATAGCAGTGTACATAAAGACCCAGTGCCTCATCCGTAGCTAACAGTGTATTGGACTATCACAGGACCTAGCATGTCTTACCATGCTCTTGTAAAAACTCATGTACATATACCTGATATGCCCTACTTTGATTACTTGTATTAATGCACAAATGTCGTTCTCATCCTATTGGATTCTTATTATTGTATTATTGTATTATGCACAATCGTTGCGGGCAAGACCCCCCGCATTTCACTGTATACTTGTTTTCCGTGACAAATAAAACTCCTGACTTGACTTGACTTGTGCTGCATCCTGTTTTTTCACTGATGAAAAAAAAAAAAAAAAAAGAATAAAAACCAACCAAGGGTGATGACAACCTGCCTCTGACTACCTGCCTTTTTCCACTGCTTGGCCACATCCTCACACCCCCCCTCCCCCCCACCCACCCACCCCCTGCTAATGCACAGTTTCCTCCCCCTCGTATGTATATATTATCTGTTAGGATCTCTGTTTAACAGTACTGTATATTTGCAGATCTTGTAATGTCACAAATGTAACAGTACTACAGTATACCTCCATGTCATGTATGTCAGAAATGTCATGATATATATCTGTATGTTGCGTATGTCAGAAATGTCATGAATTGAAAATGGGGGACCCTGACGTAAACAAGACGAAAGTCTTTCTCTCGTCTGCATCCCCTTAACAATTGTGTGTATTGAGCCGTACTGTATTGTACCCATTCTGCAATCTGTTAATACAATTTTCAATCAATCAAAACCCCCTCTATGAGGAGCTAGCCAAGATGAGAACCCCTCCTACCCCCTCTATGATGAGCTAGCCAAGATGAGAACCCCTCTCACCCCCTCTATGAGGAGCTAGCCAAGATGAGAACCCATCCTACCACCTCTATGAGGAGCTAGCCAAGATGAGAACCCCTCCCTCCCCCTCTATGAGGAGCTAGCCAAGATGAGAACCCCTCCCACCCCCTCTATGAGGAGCTAGCCAAGATGAGAACCCCTCCCACCCCCTCTATGAGGAGCTAGCCAAGATGAGAACCCCTCCTACCCCCTCTATGATGAGCTAGCCAAGATGAGAACCCCTCCTACCCCCTCTATGAAGAGCTAGTCAAGATGAGAACCCCTCCCACCCCCTCTATGAGGAGCTAGCCAAGATGAGAACCCCTCCTACCCCCTCTATGAGGAGCTAGCCAAGATGAGAACCCCTCCTACCCCCTCTATGAGGAGCTAGTCAAGATGAGAACCCCTCCTACCCCCTCTATGAGGAGCTAGCCAATATGAGAACCCCTCCTACCCCCTCTATGAGGAGCTAGTCAAGATGAGAACCCCTCCCACCCCCTCTATGAGGAGCTAGCCAAGATGAGAACCCCTCCCACCCCCTCTATGATGAGCTAGCCAAGATGAGAACCCCTCCTACCCCCTCTATGAGGAGCTAGCCAAGATGAGAACCCCTCCTACCCCCTCTATGAGGAGCTAGCCAAGATGAGAACCCCTCCCACCCCCTCTATGAGGAGCTAGTCAAGATGAGAACCCCTCCTGCCCCCTCTATGAGGAGCTAGCCAAGATGAAAACCCCTCCTACCCCCTCTATGAGGAGCTAGCCAAGATGAGAACCCCTCCCACCCCCTCTATGAGGAGCTAGCCAAGATGAGAACCCCTCCCACCCCCTCTATGAGGAGCTAGCCAAGATGAGAACCCCTCCTACCCCCTCTATGAGGAGCTAGCCAAGATGAGAACCCCTCCCACCCCCTCTATGAGGAGCTAGCCAAGATGATAACCCCTCCTACCCCCTCTATGAGGAGCTAGCCAAGATGAGAACCCCTCCCACCCCCTCTATGAGGAGCTAGCCAAGATGAGAACCCCTCATACCCCCTCTATGAGGAGCTAGCCAAGATGAGAACCCCTCCTACCCCCTCTATGAGGAGCTAGTCAAGATGAGAACCCCTCCCATCCCCTCTATGAGGAGCTAGCCAAGATGAGAACCCCTCCCACCCCCTCTATGAGGAGCTAGCCAAGATGAGAACCCCTCCCACCCCCTCTATGAGGAGCTAGCCAAGATGAGAACCCCTCCCACCCCCTCTATGAGGAGCTAGCCAAGATGAGAACCCCTCCCACCCCCTCTATGAGGAGCTAGCCAAGATGAGAACCCCTCCTACCCCCTCTATGATGAGCTGGCCAAGATGAGAACCCCTCTCACCCCCTCTATGAGGAGCTAGTCAAGATGAGAACCCCTCCTACCCCCTCTATGAGGAGCTAGCCAAGATGAGAACCCCTCCTACCCCCTCTATGAGGAGCTAGCCAAGATGAGAACCCCTCCTACCCCCTCTATGAGGAGCTAGCCAAGATGAGAACCCCTCCTACCCCCTCTATGAGGAGCTAGCCAAGATGAGAACCCCTCCTACCCCCTCTATGAGGAGTTAGCCAAGATGAGGAACACGTTCAGCCACAGACTCATGCCCCCCCGACACTCCACTAACCGCCTTGGCCAGTCAGCCATCAACGTATGACGGATATCGTGCCAGTTAGGGTACCTTGTGTATACCTCACCTTGTGTATACTGTTTACTTTTACTCTCACTCATAGCATATATTCAGATTAACATTTTCTATTGCCTATATTTATTGTAATGTATAATATAACCGATAGGGCACACAGACCCTCATCTGCACCTTTGTTTATTTTTCTCATATCTTTAATATTCAGAGTTAATTATATTGTTTTACACCATTTATTCTTATCGTATTTTTATATTCAGATACAATTGTATCCCCTATGTTTATGTCTTTCTACTATTACCCTGCCCATATCTGTACCCCCCCCCTCATCGTAATGATGTATTGTGTGTTTTGATGTAAATCAAGATCCGTGGTCCAAGGTATTATGAATAAAAATCTGAATACTAATATTGAAAAATCTATATCAGGAAGATTAGTAGACAATTCCTAAAGTCCAATAAAAAAAATTATTACAATATGGATCCATACTGTTAGTGAAATAAATATGCTCTTTCATTAGTATGGTCAGCAAGAGTTAAGAAGAAGGAAGAAGGAAGAAGAGAGGAGAGAGAGAGTATGGGAGGGTGAAAGAGAAGAGAGAAAGAGAGAGAGAGAGGGTATGGGAGGGTGGAAGAGAAGAGGAGAGAGAGTATGGGAGGGTGGAAGAGAAGAGAGAGAGAAAGAGTATGGGAGGGTGGAAGAGAAGAGAGAGAGAGTATGGGAGGGTGGAAGAGAAGAGAGAGAGAGAGGGTATGGGAGGGTGGAAGAGAAGAGAGAGAGAAATAGTATGGGAGGGTGGAAGAGAAGAGGGAGAGTAGCAGTGTACAAAGAGAGTCATTGTACTTGATTCATATTCAACATGAGATCATCTGGCATGTGAGTTCTCATGATACATGCATACTGACTATGTCCATAATTAGTACATAAGGTACATCTCCCTTCATTGATTATATGATAGGCTGTTTACATCATATTGTCATAAACAGATACTGAGCAGAGGCAAGAGTCCATTTAGAGCGAACATAGTGTACAGAATATTCATATAAGGATCTGTGAATCATCTTTCCTCCTTACACCCACGCTGCTATGACATCTGCATTTCCCCAAGAGGATATATCTTATCGTATCTTAAAACCTCAAAGAGACCCTGCTAGGTGAGAAACAGCAGAGCTATCGGATGAGAAAACTAGATAACAAGAAAGCAGAAATGATATCTTTTTTTTATCCACTTTTTCTCCTTATTTTCTATTTTTCTCCCATCCCAATTTCGTATTTCCAATTCTTCCCTCCCCTGTCTTGAACGTTGCTAGACTATGCCTCCCACTGGTTGGCCATAGTGAGGATAGAAGCCTTGCATCACGTGTCCCCTCCGGTACACGAGGAGGCAGCCTGTCGCATCTTTTCACCGCAGCAGCTCGAACTCTCAGTGGCGAGGAGTAACGCGTGGGAGGCTCACGCTGCCCCCAATACTTCCTGTTTCCGCCCAACCGACCTGTAGGAGTCGCTGTCCACAACGTCCAATCCCCACCCACCGGCTTTCCCACCCTCTAACACTGCCAGTTGTGTTAGTATGACGGCCGGTCAAGCCGGTAGCAACGGCGAGAGCTGGGCTCGATACCAGCATCTCCTGCGTTAGTGGCGAGCGCCTTGTCCACTCCGCCACTTAACCACCCCGCAGAAATTATTTCTATACATGCATGTGAATGTGCTGACGTTGAAATGATACATGTCAGCCGGCCATCAGCTGATGTAGAACGCTGTCTTGTATCACCCAGCATGACAGCAGAACAGCTCTAACTAGTGCAGTCAGTCCGACTGGACTGATGAGCAAGATTCTACCTCTTTCCCATCACACAATCTGACACATAATAAATGTAACAGATGACCAACATTTGTATGGAGGCCTTTACTGAAAAACAACGATTATTTTGCACATCATTTTGCACATATCCCCAAACTGTTAACGGTTTTGCTCAAATTAATTTAGCTTGACAGTTATTGAGGGTTTATAAATTTGGATATGTCCTCCAGTGATGTCATTGGATGACATTGAATCCTTGTGTTAATTACAGCTCAATGCTCCCTATTGCAATGTCTGCTGTTTTTATTTTTAACATCTCCACCATTTAATTTGGCTTGGGAGGAGGTGGAGGTGGTGATCTCATATAAGTTCCTTGGGGTACACCTGAACAATAAACTGGACAGGTCGGACAACAGAGGTCCTCTACAGGAAGGGACAGAGCATGCTGTTCTTCCTGAGGAGACTCAGGTCCTTCAACGTGTGCAATAGACTGCTGCAGTCATTCTACCAGTCTGTAGTGGCCAGCGTCCTCTTCTATGCTGTGGCATGCTGGGGGGGCTACACCAACTCGAGGGACACCAACAAACTGAACAAGCTGGTGAGGAAGGGTAGCTCTGTGGTGGGAGTCGAGCTGCTCAGACTAGAGGTGGTGGCAGAGAGGGGGATGAGAAGGAAGTTGGCTGCTATCCTGGAGAATCCCTCCCATCCCCTCTACGGTGAGCTAGTCAAGATGAGAAGCACGTTCAGTCACAGACTCATACCCCCCCGACACTCAACTAACCGCCTCGGCCAGTCCTTCATACCAGCGGCCATCAGGCTCCACAACAGTGGGCAGGGACTGCTGCCAGACATCCAACTACAACTACTAGGAACCTAAAAGGACAATGTAACGGACCATTTGAGATTAAACATGTCTAGACAATATCCTTTGCTGTTTACTAAATAATATTCAGTATGTATGTATGCCTTGAAATGACGTGTGGGATTTTACACGAGTTCGATACCCGTAGGCCTATATAAATCTGTCCCTATTGGCGCACCGTAGATCAGGACAGCTGGAAGCACCTGTGAAGTGATGTAGTCGGTCGGCAGCAGGAACGTTTGGTGCGTCTTTTTGTTTCGCCTTTGTATTCCTGTGCGTCGCGACTTTTATCCTTTTGTATTGATTGTGTGTTTTAAACGGAAGAAAGGACCTTTTAGTTTACATTCCTTGAAGAGCGCAGCAAGGTATGCTTTGTTGTTTATTTGATTATGGTTGTAACTTTGTATAATGTAATTTGTGAATGAATGATTTTATGTCTTGTGTAAGAATGTAATCCTTGTAGTTTTGATACCAATGTTATTTAGTTTAGTGTTTGTACTGTGCTGTGGAAACCGTTATGTGAAATGTTTGTTTGTCTGTTTATGTACGTTTCCAATGCAGTTTTCACGGTGCTAAGATGACGTCACGGATGGACAAATAAATAAAGATCGTCTTATGCATCAGTCGAGACTCTGTCGTTTGGATCCAAGGGCTGTAACAGACAATAACACTACCTTATGCATACCGCACCTTATGTGAATACTGTATACTTCAGTTAGTTAGTTAATTATATTGATTTGTTATATTGTTTACTGCTTGTTTTTACTACCTGTACCTCCCCTCCCCATGCTGCTATGGTGCCTGCATTTCCCCAAGGGGATCAATAAAGGAATATCTTATCTTGAAACTCTTAATGCAAAGTTCTAAACGGACTTGCCGAATTCTTACCTTAACACATTACATCCTATGCTGAAATGCAAAGTGCAAAACTGTTGATACAAAGTGCCAAACTATAAATCTATGCTCCATTCTCAGAATACAGCCACCTAATATTACAACAATGTTCAATTGCTTATTGCTACAAACGCAGATCACTAAATAATTTTATTTTTTTACTAATGTCTCATTACCTTCAACAACCTTGCCCAGTTGAGGAGCATTGCAATACAATTGATAATCTCTTCACCACTACATAAAAGGCTGCTTATAACCCTGAAGAAAGGAGCAACATCGAGCAAGTCGGTGCAGCTGAGGTTGGCAACGAAGGACAGGGTCGTGGTCGTGGCCAAGGAAGCAGAAGAACATCTGTCTCAAATGAAATTATAACCACAATTGTTGACCACGTAATACAGTAAACCGAGGTCTAGCACTGGCTGAAGCTGGCAGGGTGGTGCAGCCAAACCTGAACAGGTCAACGGTGGCATCCCTTATACGATTTCTTACAGTAAGAGAGATACAGTAAGAGATCTCTGGAGCAGCCTTCCCCTCACTGCAGGACATTTACTCTACCAGGGCCACCAGGAGAGCACACAACATCATTAAGGACAGTGCACACCCCCAACACAGACTCTTCAACCTCCAGCCATCAGGCAGGCGATACAGGAGTCTGAAAGCCAGAACTACGAGACTGACAAACAGTTTCTACCCACAGGCCATCAGACTCTTGAATGCCTAGCCCCCCCCCCCCCCCCCTCCACACACCCCTTCTACTATGAACTATGAATCACTAAAGACACTTTTAACTGCTGCTATGACTCACTGTCACCTCCATGGAACGTGCAATTGTAACTCACTGTGCCTTGTTGTATTGTATATATATATTGTATCTATTTTTATCATATCTTATTTTCTAGCACTCACTTATATTTAAATATGTTTAAGTTAAGTACTGTGTGATTTTTTTTGTGAAGGGTGGACTAGCAAAGTAAGATTTTCATTGTATGGCAAACTGTCGTTTTAACTGTGCATATGACAATAAACAATCTTGAATCTTGAATAATGGGTAAGTCAATATGTGTAATTTACTGTACAGTAACTGTATATCGAAATTACAGTAATTGTAAAATGTATATTGTTGTCTGTTACAGTATATTTCATGAATACTAAAGGTGTGAATTATTTCTGTAATTGTTATTTTTACTGTACTTTAGAACTGAACGAGCACCACCAAGTGGAGGACGTGGCCATCTTCTCTCTGTGCAGTACTTACAGTACTTTACAATAGTTTGTTTACTGTAACTGTTTTTGTTTTTACTTTAAAATACAGAGCATTACTGTAGGTATTTTCCTTTACTGTAATGATTCAACTTTAAATACTGTAATCAAATATTTAGTGTGTCTTTCATAAAAACACAAGCACTATACTGAAGTCTATCACAGGGGTTATGAGGAAATTACCATTGCATAGTCTATTTTGGTAACAAGTATTTTGTGTTTGACTGCATTATTTGATAAATACCAAGTTTGTTTATTATTTGTCATAGTAAAATACAGAATATTTTATAATGAAATGATTTTTTCTGTATGAGCCCCTGAGAGTGTGCTTCATACAGTAATAGATAAAAAATATTAAATAGGGCGGCCGGGTAGCGCAGCGGACTAAGCGTCTGCCTACCACCACAGAGACAGTGGGATCGAATCCAGCTGTGGTGCTTCCGGGTTGGCCGACCATCCATACTGACACAATTGGCAGTGTTAGCGGGTGGGAAACCTGGCGAGTCCTGGTCGTTGTAAACAGCGACTCCTACAGGTCGGGGCGCCTGCACAGCAAGGGAAGGATCTAGGAAAGGTAGTGTGACCTTCCACAAGTTACACTCTCCCAGTGAGAGTCTGCGCTGCCAGGTGAAAAGAAGTGGTGGGCTGGCTACACATGTGTCGTTGGAAGCATGTGATAGTCTACGCCCTCCCAGACCGACGATAGGGGGTAGAATGCGCAGCGACCAGGAAGGGGATTGGGAATTGGCATAACGACTAACATTGGGAGGGGAGAAAAACGGAAAAAGAAGGGGGAAAAAAGATAATTAAAAAAATAATAATAATAAATATTAAATAATAAAAAATATAAAATAAAGGAGTGTTCAGTCAATATACATATATACAATATACAATACAGAGTAAAATGAGTAACAGTGAGGTACAATGCAGAAGTGCAATGAGGTATGAATTGTAGTGCAAATCTCTTTAATAATAGATAAATATAAAGTGTGTTAAAGTGTCTAAAGTGAGTCAAGTGAGTGATAAGGTGAGTGGTTTTAAATGCTCACTTAATTGTTTGAAATATCTAATGTTCTGGTGCTGTGATAAGCTTTTGATTATACTATTCTCTGATTTGACAATGGTATTTTTATTTTGCCTGCTATATTGCATTATGAACCCAAAATTAGCAGTATAGCATTCTGTGTTAAGAGTGTTTCACATTGAAAGTCACTAAGCCAAACAAGGAACAGCAAAAGTGGACAAACCATGGCTGTAGTCAAGAAGCTGATGGGAGATGGGTGTGTCCGTCTTCCCTATGACCAGTGTTGGTCCCCCTGGCTCCCGGTGACACACATGAATCAAAACATTCACTGACCAGCCACATTCAGTCAGTCACAATGTCAAACAGACTCTCCACGCTCTCCACATAGTCGACCAAGAACAGAGTCAAACAGACTCTCCACCTGGTCAACCAAGACCACAGAGTCAAACAGACTCTCCACCTGGTCGACCAAGACCACAGAGTCAAACAGACTCTCCACCTGGTCAACCAAGACCACAGAGTCAAACAGACTCTCCACCTGGTCGACCAAGACCACAGAGTCAAACAGACTCTCCACCTGGTCAACCAAGACCACAGAGTCAAACAGACTCTCCACCTGGTCAACCAAGACCACAGAGTCAAACAGACTCTCTACCTGGTCAACCAAGACCACAGAGTCAAACAGACTCTCCACCTGGTCAACCAAGACCACAGAGTCAAACAGACTCTCCACCTGGTCAACCAAGACCACAGTGTCAAACAGACTCTCCACCTGGTCAACCAAGACCACAGAGTCAAACAGACTCTCCACCTGGTCGACCAAGACCACAGAGTCAAACAGACTCTCCACCTGGTCAACCAAGAAAAGACCACAGTGTCAAACAGACTCCACCTGGTCAACCAAGACCACAGAGTCAAACAGACTCTCCACCTGGTCGACCAAGACCACAGAGTCAAACAGACTCTCCACCTGGTCAACCAAGACCACAGAGTCAAACAGACTCTCCACCTGGTCGACCAAGACGGCAAGACCACAGAGTCAAACAGACTCTCCACCTGGTCAACCAAGACCACAGAGTCAAACAGACTCTGCACCTGGTCGACAAAGACCACAGAGTCAAACAGACTCTCCACCTGGTCAACCAAGACCACAGAGTCAAACAGACTCTCTACCTGGTCAACCAAGACCACAGAGTCAAACAGACTCTCCACCTGGTCGACCAAGACCACAGAGTCAAACAGACTCTCCACCTAGTCGACCGAAACCACAGAGTCAAACAGACTCTCCACCTGGTCAACCAAGACCACAGAGTCAAACAGACTCTCCACCTGGTCGACCAAGACCACAGAGTCAAACAGACTCTCCACCTGGTCAACCAAGACCACAGAGTCAAACAGACTCTCCACCTGGTCAACCAAGACCACAGAGTCAAACAGACTCTCCACCTGGTCAACCAAGACCACAGAGTCAAACAGACTCCACCTGGTCAACCAAGACCACAGAGTCAAACAGACTCTCCACCTGGTCAACCAAGACCACAGAGTCAAACAGACTCTCCACCTAGTCGACCAAGACCACAGGGTCAAACAGACTCTCTACCTGGTCAACCAAGACCACAGAGTCAAACAGACTCTCCACCTGGTCAACCAAGACCACAGAGTCAAACAGACTCCACCTGGTCAACCAAGGCTACAAAGTCTCGCTCAAATCTCCTGTCCTGCAAACCCACCTGCACCCTGATGAATCATCCCAAAGACATTGTATCATCAAAGACATCATGCATGCAATCCATGAAGCAAAATGGCGCCACAGCTCTCGCCCTTACCTGGCAACTCTTCCTTTTCACCTCCATGTCACAGACACCTTCATATATATATATATATATAAATACATGCACACATAAAACCTACATACATTGGCACGTATAATTGAATGTACCTACAGATATCCAGATATCGTTTTCCGCCCCTGTGATGATACAATTGAAAATCATCTGATAATTATTAAAATATATGTTTCACATTATGCCACTCAGCCAAGGCTATATGAATGAATTAATGTTATGTCTCAGTGTCCAAGCTTCATCTAAATAATCCACAAAGGGAAATGTTTCTCGTATAGAATTTTCAGTATTTCTGACTCTATTTTAATCTTCTAATCTATGTCAGAATCAGAATCAGAATCTATGTATCTATACGGATAAGGATAAAGATGAACTTTATTTATCCCCTTGGGGAAATTAGGTGACATACACATACAGCCATAGCCTCATTATACAAATATTCCACAATCATTACATTGACAGTAATAATGGCACACATAAAATCACACAAGCATGTACATTTGTTGAAACATGCCGACTACAGTAGAAATGTATCTTATCAAACAAACCCTTCTTCCGACCATTATACAGAAGGCAGTATGAGACTACATTTATAAAGACTTTTTTTTTTAAAGTTTGTTTTCAAATTCTTAGCCCACATAAATGACAAGCCTATGCTGTTCTTCAGTGAGTATGCTCTGGCCAAGGTCCACACAAAATGCTCTCTATGCTCAAGGTCCACTCTTACTCCCTCATTCACACTCTCTCTCACTCTCTCTCACACACAGCTTTTGATATGTTATAATGCATCACAGCCCATCTTTTACACTCCTTGTCTTTCTGCCTGTCTTTTACACATCATACAGCACCATTTCAAGATTCAAGATTGTTTATTGTCATATGCACAGTTAAAACGACAGTTTGCCATACAATGAAAATCTTACTTTGCTAGTCCACCCTTCACAAAAAAAATCACACAGTACTTAACTTAAACATATTTAAATACAAGTGAGTGCTAGAAAATAAGATATGATAAAAATAGATACAATATATATATACAATACAACAAGGCACAGTGAGTTACAATTGCACGTTCCATGGAGGTGACAGTGGGTCATAGCAGCAGTTAAAAGTGTCTTTAGTGATTCATAGTTGATAGTAGAAGGTGTGTGTGGAGGGGGGGGGGGGGGGCTAGGCATTCAAGAGTCTGATGGCCTGTGGGTAGAAACTGTTTGTCAGTCTCGTAGTTCTGGCTTTCAGACTCCTATATCGCCTGCCTGATGGGACAGGTCAACATTATGGGAAATGTGTTTATCGTCTTCTTCAGTCAGACAAACTTTTTTTTAAATGTCCTCTGTGCGTTCAGTAGAAAGCTATCCGGCTGCAAGCTAGCCTTGCTTAGCAAACATCAATGGAAATGGATATGGACCAGCTAAATCAAATCAAATCAAATGTATTTGTATGGCCCAACAACACGCATTAATGTCCCCATGGGCCGGACACGTCTTCTTTATACAAGTCAAGAAGAAACATCACAATAAATCAAGAACAAAACAAAAACACCATAAAGTCCAAAATAAAATGTAAAATAAATAAATGCAACACTCCCAGACATACCCCACACGACGGTAAGGAAAAACTCACTAAAAACCTAGCAATAGGAAAAAAGCACCACAGGCAAAGTGGAGGAGAGAAACCTTAGAAGGGCCATTCAAGGGGGGGCTCTCTCTTCTTAGATGTTGGTGATAGTAGTGTTGCTATGGATGATCAATGGGTGGAGAATAAAACAGGTGAAACATATGTATATGTGTAATAAAACACAAATATGTACATGCAATAGCAACTGGGGTACATAAGAACATTTTGAAAGATTGAAAATAGAATAGAGCTAATAACGGATCCATTTGAGGTTGCCTAGCTGTTGGGCCAAAAACACCTTTCTGGTGCAAGCTAGGCTACCTTGCAGCCGGAGAGCTTTCTACTGAATGTACAGAGAGGAAGTTGGTATCTTATCTTCTTGTCTGACCCTGGAAAAGACAGTAAGCAGCATTTCCTATAATGTTGGCATGTTCCTTTAAAACAGTAGTTAACCCTGCCTTTTAGGCTTTTACACATCCAACAGTGTCATTAAAACATTACCTCTGCTCCAGACCAGGAGGAAGAGCAGCAGGATTGGGTTCATCTCTGTGTCCAGCGGCCAGGCAGCTACATGGATACGGAGCTGGAAGCCTGATGTCTTGTCCAGTCTGAACTGTGGAAGCCTGTTGTCTTGGGAGCGACCTGGTACTCTTCTCTTCTCTGTTCTTCTCTTCTAATATCCTCTCCTCTGCTAGTCTGAAGAGCTGTACTTCTGTTTATCTCTTGATCTACCCACATCCTCTAGATGCTTACGTCACACGCAAGGTGGTTAGAGGGGGGAAAAAACGGTTTCCTTGACGTTCCGCTAGTCTCTAGTAGTTGTTTATTTATATGTCTGTGACAAGGACACTAAATGGAGTCATATAACACATCTGTATCTTCATTTGATTTAGTCCCCAAACACTCCACCAGTGCAATGTGCCGTACCCCAATCTGACTTAGCCTATTAGCCTTGATCTGTGCACACAGGAAGCTCCTCTCAAATTGGATGGCAAAGTGCTGACATCTCCCCTGGTCCCCGTCCCAATCTCTGTAGCACTGCCAGCCCTGCCCCATCAACATGGGGACCCTAAACAGGGGGGGGGGCCCTGACTACATAGCAGCCCTGCCTCTGAGGTACAAGGCTCCTGTCTCCCCTCCTCCAGGGCCACATTCACCTGGTGATGCTCCCACCAGAGTGGAGGGAACCAAACCAGAGTCCAGCCCCTCTTGTTTTTAAATGCAGCCAAATTAAATGGTGGAGATGTTAAAAATAAAAACACCAGACATTGCAATAGGGAGCATTGAGCTGTAATTAACACAAGGATTCAATGTCATCCAATGACATCACTGGAGGACATATCCAAACTCATAAACCCTCAACTGTCCAGCTAAATGAATGTGAGCAAAACCGTTAACAGTTCAAGTTTTCAAGTTTCAAGTTTGTGTTTATTTGTCACATTTAACGTACATGTACTTTACAGTGAAATGCTTGGTTCTGTATGAGCCCCTGAGAATGTGCTTCATAGTGTTAGGTGAGTGTTAGGTGAGTGTTTGTTTAACGTGAGTGTGTGCATGTGGATGTGTGTGCAATGAGTGTAGATGGATGGGTTGATGATGTTACATAGAGTCATTGAGCATCCTGATGGCCTGGGGATAGAAGCTCCTTCTGAGTCTCTCTGTACTGGCCATGAGACTCCGGTAGCACTTGCCTGACCGCAGCAGTGCAAAGAGGCAGTTGTTTGTAGTCAATAAATAGCATTCTCACATAGTTCCCCTGCCTCTTGTCCAGGTGTGATGCTGCCGTGTGCAGCACATGGGCTATGGCGTCCTCCGTGGACCTGTTGGGTGATATGCAAATTGCAGGGGGTCCAGGTTGTTGGGGAGGTAGGAACATATGTAGCCCTTCACTAGCTTCTCAAAGCACTTCATCACTATGGAGGTGAGAGCTACAGGGCGATAGTCGTTGAGGCAAGCGTGCATGGATTTTTTTGGGTACAGGGACAATAGTGGACTTTTTCAAACAGGTGGGGATGACAGACTAAGGGGGTAGACTCTAAGGGGGTATGTGTCAGTTTGGGGATATGTGCAAAATGATGTGCAAAATAATCGTTGTTTTTCAGTAAAGGCCTCCATACAAATGTTGGTCATCTGTTACATTTATTATGTGTCAGATTGTGTGATGGGAAAGAGGTAGAATCTTGCTCATCAGTCCAGTCAGACTGACTGCACTAGTTAGAGCTGTTCTGCTGTCATGCTGGGTGATACAAGACAGCGTTTTACGTCAGCTGACATGTACCATTTCAACGTCAGCACAACAGCTCTGCTGTTTCTCACCTAGCAGGGTCTCTTTGTGGTTTTAAGATGAGATAAGATATTTCCTCCCATAAATACATACAGGACAGTCACGGTAACAGTGTCAGTCAGTGACAGATGCTTGCCCGTCTGTGCAAAGCGGGGCGGGCCAGGGTGTTCAGTGTTCGGACTGCTGTGGGGAAAAAGCTGTTTGTGAAGCGTGTGTGTCTGGTTAGAATGGACCTGTAGCGACCTGAGGGCATGCGCTGGAATAAGTGGTGTGCTGGGTGAGAGGGGTCGTTGACTATTTTAGCAGAGCGGGTGACTGTGCGTGAGGTGTAGATGGAGTCCAGAGAGGGGAGGGGGCAGCCAATTATTTTGGAGGCTGTCTTGGTGATGCGTTGGAGTTTGTGTTTGGTGTGTTTGTCCGTGGAACCGTACCAGACTGTGATGGATGAGGTGAGGATGCTTTGAATTATGGCCTTGTGTAGAATTGGACCAGCAGGCGTTGTTGGACTCTGTACTTCCTCAGTTGCCTGAGGAAGTACAGGCGCTGCTGGGCCTTTTTGATGATCACCCCCCCCCCCCCCCCCCCTTTAGCTCTATCAACCCTGCTCCCCCCCTTCTAATCCATTATCGTCAGCCCCATACCGCTGATTTTTATTCTTAACACATTGGACGCCAGACCCGAGATAAGTCGGGTTAACTCGCCATCGCTTGAGCGGCAAACCTGAGAAAAGTCGAGTTTTGGTCATTATTTATTTTATTCGCTATTTCCATTCCATAATCCATCTGGGATTACACAGAATTACTCTAAAACTATACTCACCACGGTATAAAACGGGAATGTATGGATGAAAAAATTATTTCTTTTTCACAAATTGAACGATAGATACTCGATGTCAAATGGGCAATCGTTTTATATCCATAGCTATCATATTTAATATAGTTTTAGCCCTGCAATCACCGGCATGTATCCCCATTCATTAAAGTGCTGGCACACACAGCGACATCTGGCGCTGATTGAGTTAATACATCATTACAATAGGGGAGGGGGGATACAGGTATGGGCAGGGTAATAGTAGAAAGACATATACATAGGGAATACAATTGTATCTGAATATAAAAATACGAGAAAAATAAACGGTGTAATCAAAGGTGCAGATGAGGGTCTATATATTATACGTTACAATAATATAGGCAATAGAAAATGTTAATCTGAATATATACTATGAGTATGAGTAAAAGTAAACAGTATACACACGGTGCAGTATACACAAGGTACCCTAACTGGCATTATATACGTCATGTAATTTTAGCTATATTAATTGTTACAGTAGGTTCATTATGCATTGTGTGTACTGACTTTTAATAATTTTGTTTTTTGCAATAGTGATTGTTTTTGTGTGTTTTTTTTGTGTGTGGACCCCAGGAAGACTAGCTGGTTGCTATCGCACCAGCTAATGGGGATCCCTAATAAAATCAAATCAAATCAAAATATATAATATACATATATATATACGACATACATCATCTATTGAGTGAGAAGACAGTTAAACTAATGTTACAAGTGGCACGGTGGTGTAGTGGTTAACACTGTCTCCCCCTAGTGGCACGGTGGTGTAGTGGTTAACACTGTCGCCTCACAGCAAGAAGGTCCAGGGTTCGATTCCCGCTTGGGGACCAGGTTTCTGCGATGCCAGGTACCCAGGTGGGGTATCTCCCAGGCCTTTCTGTGTGGAGTTTGCATGTTCTCCCCGTGCTCGCAAGGTCCCCCCCCCCCCCGCCCGATAAGAGAAACCCAATGGAAAAACATGCACACCAACAGATCGCTAACGCTCTCATAATGTAAGTGAGTCTGTAATCCAGCAGTAGAGAACGCTCTCATAATGTAATGTAAGTGAGTCTGTAATCCAGCAGTAGAGAACGCTTTCATAACATAATGTAAGTGAGTCTGTAATCCAGCAGTAGAGAACGCTCTCATAATGTAATGTAAGTGAGTCTGTAATCCAGCAGTAGAGAACGCTTTCATAACATAATGTAAGTGAGTCTGTAATCCAGCAGTAGAGAACGCTTTCATAACATAATGTAAGTGAGTCTGTAATCCAGCAGTAGAGAACGCTCTCATAATGTAAGTGAGTCTGTAATCCAGCAGTAGAGAACGCTCTCATAATGTAAGTGAGTCTGTAATCCAGCAGTAGAGAACGCTCTCATAATGTAAGTGAGTCTGTAATCCAGCAGTAGAGAATGCTCTCATAATGTAAGTGAGTCTGTAATCCAGCAGTAGAGAACGCTCTCATAATGTAATGTAAGTGAGTCTGTAATCCAGCAGTAGAGAACGCTCTCATAATGTAATGTAAGTGAGTCTGTAATCCAGCAGTAGAGAGCGCTTTCATAACGTAATGTAAGTGAGTCTGTAATCCAGCAGTAGAGAACGCTCTCATAACATAATGTAAGTGAGTCTGTAATCCAGCAGTAGAGAACGCTCTCATAACATAATGTAAGTGAGTCTGTAATCCAGCAGTAGAGAACGCTCTCATAACATAATGTAAGTGAGTCTGTAATCCAGCAGTAGAGAACGCTCTCATAACATAATGTAAGTGAGTCTGTAATCCAGCAGTAGAGAATGCTCTCATAACATAATATAAGTGAGTCTGTAATCCAGCAGTAGAAGACGCTCTCATAATGTAATGTAAGTGAGTCTGTAATCCAGCAGTAGAGAACGCTCTTGTGATGTAAGTAGCTATAATATAGAATATACAATAGCTCCACAAAGATCGTGAAATATTGTGAAAATGGTCAAGAAAAGCTGGCGCCAGCCAGTGCAGATGGCAAAAGCTGGTGGTGCTCAAAGAGTTCATTGAGGACACCTCGGTCCCTCAGCTGGATCTTGGCTTAAACCCACAGGACCACCAGGTTTTTTAGCACCAGTGACGGCAGTGTGAGCTAACGTTAACCCCCCCCCCCTCTCCTCCACTCTCATTGCAAGTTCAGTTTCAGTTTATTTTAAAAAGGACATTACACATTAATAAACATTTCTGTATATGTGTCAGTTTTAGCCAGCTGGCTAATTCGCAACTGTAGTCCTTTTGGCAAGATGTTATAAGACCGACCATACACCTAGAACAGAAGCATTAATTAAAAGTACAACACAGTATTTACAACACAATCCAACATAATAGTAAAAGCAATTATAAAATACACAATGAACTGATTAAAAGTGATTACATGTTTGATTGGTTAATAACCAGGTCTTGAGTTTTTTGTAAAGGTGTGGTAGGTAGCACAGTGTCTTATTTCAGTTGGTAGGATGTTCCAGAACTGAGTGGCTCTGACTGCAAAACAGGACTGACTGAAGGACCTGGACGCTTGTATCCTTTCGGCAAGCAACCCTCCCTTCCGCGTTGCTCTGATTGGCCGAGCGCGCGCATGCGCATGAGCCGCGATAAGCCCCTCGAGTTAACCTAATTTATACAAATGGAAGTATTGATTTCGCCGTAACGAATCATTAAAAAAATATACCGTTAACTGGAATATGTTGTTTCTTTACACATATGTTGGATTATGTAATTGGTTTGTCATGACAAACCAATAAAAAATTGCGAATTAACCGGTGGTTATCCTATTATATTAACATAGCTACAACAACACACAGTAACGTTAATATAATTACATGCATCATTGTTTACAATGAACGGTGGGGCTAATCGAAAGGACTGGACACGGACAAGTTAAACAGCAATCAATTAATTTAATATAACAGTCCGGTTCTGTGTTTGTTGGTGTCTGTAGATTGTTGGTGAACAACTAACTTTAGGTTAGTTTAACTTGTCCGTGTCCAGTCCTTTCGATTAGCCCCACCGTTAGTTTTTTTAATGATTCGTTACGGTGAAATCAATACTTCCATTTATATAAATTAGGTTAACTCGAGTTAATGGCTGAGGGGCTTATCGCGGCTCATGCGCGCGCTCGGCCAATCAGAGCAACGCGGAAGGGAGAGTTGCCGAAAGGATACAAGCGACCTGGACCTAAACGGCACAGTACAGTCCCCTCTCTGGGTAGATCTGGACCTAAACAGCACAGTACAGTCCCCTTTCTGGGGAGATCTGGACCTAAACGGCACAGTACAGTCCCCTCTCTGGGTAGATCTGGACTTAAACGGCACAGTACAGTCCCCTCTCTGGGTAGAGCTGGACCTAAACGGCACCACAGTACAGTCCCCTCTCTGAGTAGAGCTGGACCTAAACGGCACCACAGTACAGTCCCCTCTCTGGGGAGATCTGGACCTAAACAGCACAGTACAGTCCCCTCTCTGGGGAGATCTTGTGGACCTATTATGAGATGTTTTTTGTTTGACAAAAATGGCCTTGCCATTTAAAATAATAATAATAATACACTTTATTTGTAGAGCACCTTTCATACAGAAACTGCAGCTCAAAGTGCTTCACAACAGAAAAAAGACAGGCATAAAATGAGCACATAAAGTGCAGATATATAGAATCACAGTTTTTCACATTAGGATCTAACATCCCACCAGGCCACCTTG
Organism: Notolepis coatsorum; assembly: GCF_963971535.1. Classification (NCBI taxonomy): domain Eukaryota; kingdom Metazoa; phylum Chordata; class Actinopteri; order Aulopiformes; family Paralepididae; genus Notolepis; species Notolepis coatsorum. The sequence goes on along the minus strand of NW_028170796.1, from coordinate 2,938 downwards.
TTTATGGTTTGATTCAGTTTTAAATAGACAATAATAAAAAATAGTAAGATAAAATAGACAGAGTAAAATAGTGCAATAGTGCAGTGCAATCAAATAGTAGAATAGAATAGATTAAAAAAAGAAATAAAATAAAAAAAGAAATACATCTTTTTACAGTGCAATAAAATAGTTCTGGATTACTGTTCAACAGTTCAGATCGCAGGCATCAGTGTATTTTGTCAGGTTTTCCCAGCTGAGGATTCTGTACTTGTTGAGGATGTGACAGTGGTGGTAAGTATATGGTTTTCGGTCCAGCACCTTGAGGGCCTGTTTATACAGAGAGAGAATGGGTGTCATGGTTGTGTTTTTTGCATGGGTCCAGCTAGTCATACAGTACATGAGATGGTAAATGATCATTGCATTCATATAGAGAAGGGCAGCAGTGGATGTTAAACAGTTCCTCATGAATCTGAAATTTGACACGTTATATTTGGCAGTCTGCGTTACTATTTTTACCTGCTTTTTGAAAGATAATGTAGAGTCGAGGATAATACCAAGATATTTAAATTGAGAGACTACTTGAATTGGCTCTCCAGAAACAAACACTTTTGTGAAGTACATACAAACTGTCTTCTTCACATTAACACATTGTCTGCCACGCAGTTTGCCCCTCTCATGCCCCTCTCTGCCACCACTCTAAGCCTATGGAGATGTTCACCTTCTTTGCAGGGCTATAACTTTTTAAATTGTATTGCTAAATTGACATTACTATGGCCCATTCAACATCGATTATTTATGGGTCAGGATGTAGGAACGTTATACTTTTTCATTCAAACATTCATACGAAAATACCGTCTAGAACAGGGATAGGCAACCCTAGGCACGCATGCCTGCATAGGCACGCGGGGTCATTTTCATAGGCACAGGGGACAGCATTAAAAAAAATTAAAAATTAAAAAATATATATAATTTATTTTTTATTTTTATTTTTTGCTTTGAAATATTATAGTGAAATATTTTGCACTGTTGTCGCATTTATCTTGTTGAAATCCTCCCACAGGTTCTTTTTACTACCACATATTTAATTGAGACCCTTTATTTGTTTATTATTTCAATTTAGCTGGAAATACATTGCTACATCATTCAGTAACATTTGCAGAGCCTTATAACAAAAACATTATTACGGTCACCACTCTGACCAGTGGGATTAATCAACACATTTTATTATTTATTTTTCTATTTCATTGAACATTGCACATGTTAAAAGCCATTTTTTTTACTCAAAATGTGAGTATTACCAAGTCAACTTGTGTTCTTAAAACAATGACAATAAACATAGTTTTATTAGGTTGAAATAATGTGGTTGTGTACTTATTTTTCTGTTAACTTATTATGGATTGAAAACTGAAAACTGAAAACCTTAATGCACAGTAACTGAACTCAATATTTTTAAGTTCTGGTCACTTATTATTATTTTTATTTTTACAGTGTAGTCTTGCGATCAATCAAAACTTATTTACACGATATACCTCACATTCACCCTCCATTCACATCCTGGTGTTCTCCTGGTGTTCTCCATTAGGCCTGTAGGTGGAGCTATGACAGCACACGTACAGTACACACACCGATGGTGTGTGATGTGTCCAAAAATGTATGGGCAAATGTGAGTGAAATGGTCGCACTGTATGCAGCTGTTTGTCTGCATTGCATTCCCCCCCCCCCAACTCAGATTTAGGGTTGATACAACCATCATAACAATATTGTTAACAATAACAATAACAATAATGATGTAATAATGTAAAAATTATCATTAAAAATACCTGAATTTAGTTTTTACGATGCATGGAATATTGTTGAGGCACACTAGTTACAACTATATTTCAAACAGGCACTCCATGTCAAAAAGGTTGCTGACCCCTGGTCTAGAATATAAGTATGTTTTTATCGTTTTCTGCAATAATTCCTAGAATGCTAGTTATAGGCCTAAACGCATATATAGATTATGATTGCCGTTTATTCGCGATACACGCTATATTAAAAAATCCAACTGAATACGATCCTATATGTTATGACTCATCATGCGCGGATGAACGGGGGGGGGGGTCGTTTATAATTCCATGATCGTCAGTAAATGCTTTATGTAGTATGGGTTGATTTATTGATCAGATGGTTTGTAAATAAAGAAATGTACAATCGCCTTGAAAATGACGTCAGCGTCCTCTTACCGTTCGCCGATGAGACTGGAGGAAAAAGATCCCACTTATTTAACGTCGATCGACTAGATCCATTTCCGGTTTGTATGGCGCAATAAACGCCCAAATCATATCGATGATTGAGTTATGGCAGCGATCCATATACACGGATGTGTGTCTAGAGTTCCGCAACAATATGTGACTGCCGGACGGATTTCCCAGATGCACCGAGATCACCAGATCCATTTCCGGTTGTAACTCGCCCGATCATCCACCAGGCGGCGGTATTGAAGCGTTGCACTGTTGTGCAGGCTCCCACTGTATCAGCCGAGGCTGGGTGGCGTAATTATGAATGCGATTCACTACACAACTACCGTGGGCCTGGTCTACAAGATACACTACACCACTAAGATACACTACACCACTAAGATACACTACACCACTAAGGTACACTACACCACTAAGATACACTACACCACTAAGATACACTAGACCACTAAGATACACTACACCACTAAGATACACTACACCACTAAGATACACTACACCACTAAGACACACTACACCACTAAGGTACACTACACCACTACACAACTACTGTGGGCCTGGTCTACAAGATACACTACACCACTAAGATACACTACACCACTAAGATACACTACACCACTAAGATACACTACACCACTAAGATACACTACACCACTAAGGTACACTACACCACTAGGATACACTACACCACTAAGGTACACTACACCACTAAGGTACAC
>NW_028170797.1:0-1000 GCF_963971535.1 Notolepis coatsorum | reverse complement strand
ACACACTTTAGAACACCTAAACACACTTTATATTTATTGGCAAAGATTTGCACTACAACCCATACCTCAGTACACCTTACTGTAAATTGTACCTAAATTGTACCTCATCCCATTTCTGCTTTGCACTATATAGTATATTGTAATTAGTATATTGTATAGTATATTGTATGGTAACTCAGTTACTTCTACTCTGCATTGAACATTGTACATATGTACATATTGAACACTTGTGTCTACGTACGTGACTTCTATTTTATACTTGCTATACTTGTTTTATTTTTATACTTATCTTTTTGTCTTGCACAGTCTCTGGAGCGTAACAGAAAGAAGCATTTTGTATAAAAGTATTCTGTACTTCTGTATGACACAACTAATAAAGAAACTTGAACTTTGAACTTGAACATCTGAAATGAAAGAAGAACTAAACCCTAACCTTCTTACTGTCTTCTACTATCATGCACTCTTCCACTAATTAATCTTCCTTGTCTATATTACTACCAGTACCTACTATACTAATAAGTCTCTCTCTACCACTATGCACTCAACACCGCAGCACCAAGTTTCAACACTGTTTGATGAACATTGTTACTCAGCTGAAAGAGTTTGTGCCCTCCCTGCCGGCTTGTCTTACAGAACCTTTGGATAAAAGCGTTCAGCTAAATGACTAAATGTGAATGAATGAATGAATGAAAACTTTATTTAACAGATTGCAGAATGGGTACAATACAGTACGGCTCAATACATACAATTGTTAAGGGATGCAGACCTGAGAAAGACGTTTGTCTTGTTTCCATCAGGGTCCCCCACTTTCAATTCATATAGACATTTATGACATACACAACATACATGACATTTATGGCATTGGGACATATAGGTTAGTAGTACTGATACATTTGTGACATAAACGGTATTCAAATATACAGCACTGTTTACCCCTAGATCCTGACAGAGTATATACATATGATGGGGAGGGGACTGTACATTAGGAGGGGGTGGGTGG
>NW_028170798.1:0-1000 GCF_963971535.1 Notolepis coatsorum | reverse complement strand
AAACGTACCTGAAATAGGTGCTGCAGCAACACAGGATGACCTTGTGGGCATTAAACTCAGTGCTGTTGACTTTAATAACCACATCACAGAACCTTCCCTCCAGACGCAGTTCATTAAGGATTGTACAGGACATGGCGCTTGTTTCCTTTTCCATGTGGTGATTTTTTTATTGTATCTACAGAATATATTCAAGCTTACAGACAAGTAGCCGGAAACAACAAGTGAGATCTTCACTTGTCTTCTGAGAAACTGAGATATTCTGGGAGAATTGTACAGTAGACGTAGACTTTTGTGATTGTTACAGAGTTTATCCTGACTTTGATCTGGGTAGGTCAGTAACTTTGACACATGAACGCTAACGTGGATAATAAAAAACCTTAGCTTGAATAATAGAAACACTAGCTTGAATAATAAAAACACTAGCTTGAATAATAAGCTAGGATGAAAAAGGAGTTTCCGAGAACCACATGGACGGGGCGTACTTCTCAGACAAAAATTACATAAAAGGAAATTACATTATGTCCATAAATCAGACATTACATCATCAGGATTTGAAGTCGACTATGATTGGCCAAAATGTGCCGTTAGTGGACTATTAGTTTTGTTTGTATCATTCCATTTGGGCTGTGGGGGGTGCTTAATGTCTGAAGGAGTCGACTGAAGGCTTCTTGTCCTCTGCGAAAGCATGCAATTGGTCCACTGATGAATACATCTTGATATTTGTCTAGTCTAGTGTGTTTATTAGATGATAATAATAATAATAATAATAATAATAATAATAATAATAATAATAATAATAATAATAATAATAATAATAATAATAATAATAATAATAATAATAATAATAATAATAATAATAATAATAATAATAATAATAATAATAATAATAATAATAATAATAATAATAATAATAATAATAATAATAATAATAATAATAATAATAATAATAATAATAATAATAATAATAATAATAATAATAATAATAATAATATCTTAAATT
>NW_028170799.1:0-16982 GCF_963971535.1 Notolepis coatsorum | reverse complement strand
CCATCGCATTATCAAAGACTATTTTCCAGACAGTGCTGTGAAGGCAGATTGTTTTTTTATCGCGTCGTTGCCGTTTCAGAGCAGTTAGAAAAGCCCCCGTTTTGATATAAAAAACAGCCCATTCTGGAGCATTCTATGAAAATCGTCTTTTAGTGGAATATTCCACAACGTTGATATTCGTCGGCCTTTTTATGAATCGTTTTCAAATAAACGCTAGATGATCAATATTATACGTGCACGCACGCACATTACGGCCGCGCGAGGATAATCGCCTCGTTGATTTCCTCTCGGAGTTTTTACAATGAAAACGAAAGAAGACATTTCACAAAACAAGCTTATAACTTCATCAAACTTACTCCGATTATCCTACCACTGATAACACAGAGTCCTTACCTGACATCAGATGGTATCCAACTGGTATATTCCAATTCCTGATCACCATTCGAAAAATCGATAAGTGTATGGATCCAACGCGACACAGTAGATCTCTATGATCCGGGGGGATCTGAGGCTCCAGAATGAACTGTGGTAACCCCGGCTGGATCAGTGAACTGGAAAATGTGGAGTACCGGATTTTTTTTCCCCATTCATTTTCATTGAGTCCATTCCAAAATCACTTATGTCATCTGGGAGACGACAGGGGGCGCTTTTTTTCCACAGTGATCGTCGGCGCCCCTCGGCTATACTCGGGTAGGCTCGGGTGATGCAATAATTTTTTCAGATCGCAAAAAAAAAAATAATAATAATAATTCCGAGAAATCTCGTGAGTGGCTAGCAACCACCTATAAAAAAACACGAGAAATCTCGTGAGTGGCACTGAAAGAGTTAATATGTGCGTCGTTCCATCGTTGACATTTTAAACACGTGTTCTAACACCGTGTGGCGGTGTCTGTCTGGGAGAGAGTCTGAAGAGAGAGAGGAACAACACAACGCTGCAATATGGTCATAAATAATAAACACGTGGAATGTGAGTTTAGCTTCTCCCAGCTTCGGGTGGTGAGGAACAACATCTCTCAATCACTGCACACACCTGACACAGACAAAATAAAAACAACCAAAAAATCACCCCCCACCCACAGATGTTGTTTTCTCACTGTTTGCTTGTGTGCGTGTCTGTGTGTTTGTGCAGTTATGTGTGCTTTGGGCTACAGTATTTCTTGTGTATTTCCCCAGCCGGGGCTGTTTGCCAAGTGATAAATCATGAGTTTATCGCGGGGCTCCAGAGCGGGGGGCTTCACGTGAGGAGGAGGGGGGGGGGGGGGGGACCACGAGCTAAAGACCCCGAGCGCGCCGCTGGCGTTTCAGTCGTTTCACCTCTGAGTGGGGTCCTTCTCTTTCAGGCCACTGTTGTTGTGGTTGAAGTCCTTCCCTTCCCGGCAGGCATTCCGGCCGAGCGCCTCAATCCAATTAAATATACTGTATTCGACGACTGCGGTGGGCTTTCCACCCAAAAACTCTCCACCCAAGACTCCTCTCTAACTATTAGATTCAGCTTCACAAAGTAACGACGAAAAATAGTGTTTGTTTTTGTTCTCAGGCTGCTTAATGCGAATTATATGAAAACATACACGAGTCGACGACGAGACAAACTCGAAGGGCGGCACTGTCGAGCGGAGGAGCGAAGTGTTCATCTCTACAGTGTGTCTCTGTCTCGCACACTGACACACACACACACACACACACACACACACACACACACACACACACACACACACACAGAGTTGGCTGTTGTTGCTGGCGCTGGCTGGGGTGCATTGAAGAGAGTGGGGCTCAGTTGTATCGAGGCAGAGGCCAGAGTAACAGGCAGGCAGTGCAGAGAGAGGAGAGCAGAGCAGAGAGGGAGAGGCTGTTCTGGGCTCACAGAGGAGAGAGAGCAGAGCAGAGAGAGAGGGTGTTCAGGGCTCAGAGAGGGAGAGAGAGCAGAGAGAGAGAGGTGTTAAGGGCTCAGAGAGGGAGAGAGAGAGAGCAGAGAGAGAGGGTGTTCAGGGCTCAGAGAGGGAGAGAGAGCAGAGCAGAGAGAGAGGGTGTTCAGGGCTCAGAGAGGGAGAGAGAGCAGAGCAGAGAGAGAGGGTGTTCAGGGCTCAGAGAGGGAGAGAGAGAGCAGAGCAGAGAGAGAGGGTGTTCAGGGCTCAGAGAGGGAGAGAGAGCAGAGCAGAGAGAGAGGGTGTTCAGGGCTCAGAGAGGGAGAGAGAGCAGAGCAGAGAGAGAGGGTGTTCAGGCTCAGAGAGGGAGAGAAAGCAGAGAGAGAGGGTGTTCAGGGCTCAGCCACAGAGGGAGAGAGAGCAGAGAGAGAGGCCGTTCAGAGAGACGTGAGAGAGAGAGAGAGAGACGTGCCCGGGGTGGATAAACCATGTTCTCAGGGTGGGAGAGGAGACGACACGTAGCAGCAGCCCGGGACCCAAGATGAAGGCGGAGAGGAAGACCTCCTCCTCCAAGCACAGACCGAGAGACCGTCCTCCTCGGCTGGTTCATCTCCTCCTCCTCCTCCTCCTCCTCCTCACAGGTAAGACCGATGCTCTCTCACCTTGACCCGGTCAGTTTGATCGATGAGGTCAACGAGGTGTCTCTCGGATGTGGCGTTTCAGAGAACGTGTGCGTGCCACAGGTAGTGGACTCTCACTTGAATTCAAGATCAAACTGATTGAAGTTGATCAGGAAGTTCTGAGTATGCTTATTAATCAATAATCATCATTGTGTTTATATTTAATTCAATTATTTAAGCTATTCGACTCCTGGTGTAAAATACTTTACGACTTTTTTGATATTGTAATGAATTCTGTTATTATAAAAAATTTGCACAATACACGTACTGTATATATCGTTGTGTGTATCCTTTATGATCAGAACATAGATCCTCTCAGTACCGTTGTGTTACCGCTGGTTGTTCCCCTCTGCCTTTTGTCCCCTCGGCTATCAGACTTTTAAACACAGACAGTAGTCATTTTAAGTAGCCTTTTACACTTAGTTGTCTGTTTTTACTTTTACTTTTACTGGATTGTGTATTGCATGGAATGTTGTTGTTGTTGTTGCCCGTGCTGTCGTTGAGATGTTTTTGTTTTTGTTGTTTATTGTTTTTGTTACTCGTGGAGCTACAAATATGAATTGCCTCACGCAGGATCAATAAAGTTGTCTGAATCTGAATCTGAATCTCTTCCTGGTGCTTGTTTTGCCCTTGCGTCCCCCCTGCTGGTTGCTCCTGGTAGTAGCTTGTTTTGTCCTTGTGTCCACCTGCTGGTTGTTCCTGGTAGTAGCTTGTTTTGTCCTTGTGGTCCCCCTGCTGGTTGTTCCTGGTAGTAGCTTGTTTTGTCCTTGCGTCCCCCTGCTGGTTGTTCCTGGTAGTAGCTTGTGTTGTCCTTGCGTCCCCCCTGCTGGTTGTTCCTGGTAGTAGCTTGTTTTGTCCTTGCGTCCCCCTGCTGGTTGTTCCTGGTAGCAGCTTGTTTTGTCCTTGTGTCCCCCCTGCTGGTTGTTCCTGGTAGCAGCTTGTTTTGTCCTTGTGTCCCCCTGCTGGTTGCTCCTGGTAGCAGCTTGTTTTGTCCTTGTGTCCCCCCTGCTGGTTGTTCCTGGTAGCAGCTTGTTTTGTCCTTGCGTCCCCCCTGCTGGTTGTTCCTGGTAGTAGCTTGTTTTGTCCTTGTGTCCCCCTGCTGGTTGTTCCTGGTAGCAGCTTGTTTTGTCCTTGCATCCCCCTGCTGGTTGTTCTGGTAGCAGCTTGTTTTGTCCTTGCGTCCCCCTGCTGGTTGTTCCTGGTAGCAGCTTGTTTTGTCCTTGTGTCCCCTGCTGGTTGCTCCTGGTAGCAGCTTGTTTTGTCCTTGCGTCCCCTGCTGGTTGTTCCCGGTAGTAGCTTGTTTTGTCCTTGTGTCCCCCCTGCTGGTTGTTCCTGGTAGCAGCGTGTTTTGTCCTTGTGTCCCCCTGCTGGTTGTTCCTGGTAGTAGCTTGTTTTGTCCTTGCGTCCCCCTGCTGGTTGTTCCTGGTAGCAGCTTGTTTTGTCCTTGCGTCCCCCCTGCTGGTTGTTCCTGGTAGCAGCTTGTTTTGTCCTTGTGTCCCCCTGCTGGTTGCTCCTGGTAGTAGCTTGTTTTGTCCTTGCGTCCCCCCTGCTGGTTGTTGTTCCTGGTAGCAGCTTGTTTTGTCCTTGCGTCCCCCTGCTGGTTGTTCCTGGTAGTAGCTTGTTTTGGTCCTTGCGTCCCCCTGCTGGTTGTTCTGGTAGTAGCTTGTTTTGTCCTTGTGTCCCCCCTGCTGGTTGTTCCTGGTAGCAGCGTGTTTTGTCCTTGTGTCCCCCTGCTGGTTGTTCCTGGTAGTAGCTTGTTTTGTCCTTGCGTCCCCCTGCTGGTTGTTCCTGGTAGTAGCTTGTTTTGGTCCTTGCGTCCCCTGCTGGTTGTTCCTGGTAGTAGCTTGTTTTGTCCTTGCGTCCCCCTGCTGGTTGTTCCTGGTAGCAGCGTGTTTTGTCCTTGTGTCCCCCTGCTGGTTGTTCCTGGTAGTAGCTTGTTTTGTCTTGTGTCCCCCCTGCTGGTTGTTCCTGGTAGTAGCTTGTTTTGTCCTTGTGTCCCCCTGCTGGTTGTTCCTGGTAGCAGCTTGTTTTGTCCTTGTGTCCCCCTGCTGGTTGTTCCTGGCAGCAGCTTGTTTTGTCCTTGTGTCCCCCCTGCTGGTTGTTCTGGTAGTAGCTTGTTTTGTCCTTGCTCCCCCTGCTGGTTGTTCCTGGCAGCAGCTTGTTTTGTCCTTGTGTCCCCCCCTGCTGGTTGTTCCTGGTAGTAGCTTGTTTTGTCCTTGTGTCCCCCCTGCTGGTTGTTCCTGGTAGTAGCTTGTTTTGTCCTTGCGTCCCCCTGCTGGTTGTTCCTGGCAGCTAGCGTGTTTTGGTCCGTGCGTCCCCCCCTGCTGGTTGTTCCTGGTAGCAGCTTGTTTTGTCCTTGTGTCCCCCTGCTGGTTGTTCCTGGTAGCAGCTTGTTTTGTCCTTGTGTCCCCCCTGCTGGTTGTTCCTGGTAGCAGCTTGTTTTGTCCTTGCGTCCCCGGGGCTAACCCTAAGCCCCAGCTGGCAGCAGATTGGATTAGCTCACAAGGGCTGCTCTATTCAAACGCAGCCTCGACACAAAGTAGCCTCGAGTGGCCTCAGCCTTTGTGAGCATGCGAGAGGGGGGCAGCGTAGGTTAAGTATTATGATATCGGGGGGGATTTGTGGACTTGTTGTGTCGTAGAAAAGACAGGCGCACGGCGACGTGGGCCTTTGCCAGCGTTATGGACCGACTCTCCACACTGCCGACGTGATGCGCTGCTAGGCCGCCAGGGCAGTCTGTGAGAGGGAGGGTTGACCTCAGGGCAGCCAGTGAGAGGGAAGGTTGACCTCAGGCCGGCCTGTGAGAGGGAAGGTTGACCTCAGGGCCGGCCTGTGAGAGGGAAGGTTGACCTCAGGGCCGGCCTGTGAGAGGGAGGGTTGACCTCAGGGCTGGCCTGTGAGAGGGAAGGTTGACCTCAGGGCAGCCTGTGAGAGGGAAAAGGTTGACCTCTGTCAGTCTCGGGTCAATGGTTGATTTGTATACTCCAAATGGTTTGGGTTCGGAAAGGCGAGGGACAGTTTGAACGCATGCTCAGTACCAAGGAAGGGCCCACTTTACCCACCCTGGACCCTGCTCTAGCTGCTGTCAACAGACTCACTGGACCCACTGTCTATCTCCTGCTCAGACAGTGACAAAGAGTCTCTCTGCCCCTCTCTCTCTCTCTCTCTCTCTCCCTCTCTCTCTCCCTCTTCTCTCTCTCTCTCTCTCTCTCCTCTCTCTCTCTCTCTCTCTCTCTCTCTCTCTCTCTCTCTCTCTCTCTCTCCCCCTCTCTCTCTTTCCTCTTTTCACGGGAGGAGGAAACTCGTTCCAACAATCCTCCCCTTTGTTTTATCGCCCTGGCAACCTCTTGTCAGCCGGACCAAATGGTTACCACGGGCGATGAGGCGATGCCATACTAGCTGCCACACACTACAAAGATCACTGGCCGGGTCTCTCTCCCCCCCCCCACCCCCCCCCCTCTCTCTCTCTCTCCCCTCCCCCCTCTCTCTCTCCCCCCCTCTCTCTCTCCCCTCCCCTCTCTCCCCCTTCTTTTCAAACTGTGTTCTTTCTGTAACTATCACACTGAGAGCCTAACGGTGGCCTTATTAGGCGGCGGCCAGCCGGGCCGTAGCGAGCGACCCCACGTGACCAGCAGCACGGTGACTTATAGCTGAGGCTCCGTGCCGGGAGAGAAGAATAGGCGCACTGTGTTCGGTCACCATGACCGAGCTCCACCATAAAGGCTAGAATGTGGCTCACACTGTAATAGTACCTTTCCCCTATATCCCGGTGGGAGGGGCTAAAACAATTAGTGGAACACAAATCAAAACCAACTGGACATACTTGTTCGCCCATGGGAGGGGTCGTCACCGGGGGCGGGGGGGGGGGGGGTTTAAGGAGTCTGTTTGGGATGTCTCGAGATGACTAGGCAGATTTGGATCTACATCATGGCCCCCCCTGAGTAGTGAGTGGGCTGTGTGTTCCCAGGGCTGGGTGTCCGGCCTCGCTGTGAGTTATTGTATATAATGGAATGGTTACTCCATGGTTTGATTTGATTTGATTTTATTAGGGATCCCCATTAGCTGGTGCGATAGCAACCAGCTAGTCTTCCTGGGGTCCACACACAAAAAAACATACAAAAACAATCACTATTGCAAAAACAAAATTATTAAAAGTCAGTACACACAATGCATAATGAACCTACTGTAACAATTAATATAGCTAAAATTACATTAGTGTAAAACAAAAACAAAAAATTACTTTACAGTGTTAAAAACCATTTAAAAACAATTTAAGATTCTTTTTAAAAGTGAATCTACTGTAAATGCAGCAGAGGTTCCGAGGCAGGCCATTCCACAGAGTTAATGCTCTAAAAATAAAAGATCTCCCCAAAGCGCTGGTTCTAGGACCTGGCAATTCAAGCTGCCCACTACTGGAACCTCTAGTGTAATGCTCGTGCACAGTATTACTAAAAATACTGGTGTGGCCAGATAGCGGTGTAGGTAGAGTGGACACCTACCATTAGAGTCAAGTAGAGTCACCTCAACCTTCTGTAATAATACCTGTATTTGTATAGCACTTTTCATACAGAAATAATTGCAGTTCAAAGTGCTTAACCTTGTGTAGTGTGGTAGTGACTCTTGAAAGGGTTTAAAAGGCCCCATGAAATCAAAATAGATGTTTATGTTCTTTTATCACATATGTCTTGCACTGATTGTCACGTATACGCCAGTATCTGTCTCAACGGTGACAAAAACGTTCTCAATGATATTTGAGAGGAAAACGTTGATGAGCCATCCTGCACACATGTGGGGTTTATACAGATTTAGCGTCCTATGAAATGCTTTCTAGAATGACATATGTATTATAATTAGATAAATAATTAGATACAAATATCTAACCCTAACTAACCGTACTGTCATGCACTTGTCCTAATATACTAACCTACACTGTAGCACTCAACACTTTGATGAACATTGTTACTCAGCTGATAGAGTTGTGCCCTTCCTTCCTGCTGTCTTGTTGTACAAAACTTGTAAGTCGCTTTGGATAAAAGCGTTCAGCTAAAGGTTCCCAAACTTTTCAGGCCGGGACCCAGAAAATAAGGCGTCAGAGAGCCGCGGCCCAATGCACATCGTCAGGCTTTTCTTTTTTTCTTTTTTTGCCAGGCGACCGATTTTTTAAGCCAAATATCACTTCAATCCTATTAAGTTAGTTCAAGTTGGTTATTCATTTATATGTGCTATTTATGAGAGGGCTAACTTGTTGCAAAATAATAATGATAATAATAATAGCCTCATTAAAATACTATTGTTGCTTCGGTTGTTTTCAGCGTTTTATGTGCATAATCTGTTATTTAGTTTATAAAACAATTGGATTTTTTAATTTATTTTTTATTTTTTTGGAAATCATCTCGCGGCCCTCCCGTGGCTGCTCGCGGCCCACCTTTGGGTCGTGACCCCGACTTTGGGAACCATGTAAATGCTTTCTAGAATGACATATGTAATGGATGGTACCGCGAAGCACAGTCACGAAGGGCTGGGGTGAGTAGCGGTGCGCTATGGGTTAAACTCACTCTCATCCTCAAAAGACAGATGGACACGTTGCAAAGCAATGAATTCACCTCTTGGTATAGCGGTCTGTCTGTGCTGTCGGCTCGCGGTGCGGGCAGACCACAGGTTCGAAACCCCCTCGGGGGCATCGAAGTTTAAGGTGACAACCGTTACACATATACAGCTTTCTAGAATGACATTGTCATTAAGCTAGCACTTGGCCTCCAAAGGTTCAATGTTAGCTTGCTAGCTAACGTTACTAATGTTTGCTTAACGTTGCTAAGATTAGCTTGCACAACATTCAGCGCTATTGGCTACTGTAAACGCCAATCAAGATCCACGACGACAAGTTCCTCCCTAGCTTCCTGTTTTTACAGGAAACGCATAAAATGTCATTTCCCCAAGGGGATCAATAAAGTATACCTATCTATCCTATCTATCTAAATATGTGAAATCATATAGCATTCTGCTAGCCGTTTCATGGGGACTTTAAAGAGTCACTTTGTCGATTTTTCAGCCATAATCCTGTCATTCTGTTGTTGTGAGGAGGACGTGTGATAATCAGACATGAAACATATACCAACTTGTTTTGTGTCTCGAGAGCTCAGACGTCATCGGCCGCCATTACCTCAACTAATTACAACTGTAGTAGGAAAGGAGTAAGAAAGAAGAAAGAAAGAAATAGTTTGCTTCTGCTAAAACGTCCAAATGCTTATCATGCATGTCGTCGCCCATGTTGATAACAGAGCTGCTGTTGACGTGAACACCGATGACACCACATGTCACCACCAGCCTTGTTATGCAATATTTCATTTTCAAACCTTTATTTAAACTCGAAAGGCAACAGTCAAGTGTACATACAGAGTTAAGCAAAAAAAAGGCATATAAAATCACACAGCATATAGAATCATAACAATAAGACACTCAATTAAATCATGTACAACTTGATTGACAAAGGTTGGCGATCAAGGTTTTAAACTCTGCAACAGAGGGGAGAATCTCCAGCTCTAAGGACTGTTGGAGTTCATTCCATGAGCTAGAGAGGCCTCATAGCAACATGCAGATTTACCCTGTTCTGAGCAAACTGGACCTTAAGGACCAGCCAGTCACTAGAACGGGTTCCAGAATTCCATTAAAATAATGCTGTAGTATAAAGAGGTAGCTTACCAATAATGATGTAGTATAAAGAGGTAGCTTACCAATAATGATGTAGTATAAAGAGGTAGCTTACCAATAATGATGTAGTATAAGGAGGTAGTTTACCAATAATGATGTAGTATAAGGAGGTAGCTTACCAATAATGATGTAGTATAAGGAGGCATCTTACCAATAATTAAGCATTACATCACACGCAGGAGTGGTTTGTGACCAATAAACCATGCCTAGGGGTGGTTGTTAGGCCCGAGGCGCAGCCGAGGGTCGTTAGACCCCCCTAGGCATGGTTTATTGGTCACAAATCACGACTGCACGTGGTGTAAAGCTTTTATACAACTGCCAGATTCATCCAACCTTATTTCTATACAATAAACACACATTAATCGAAGATTTATTGAAAAAACCATCCGCCAGAAAAAGTAGTTCCCACAACTCCATGTGGAAGCAGCTTGAAGTGCATCCAACCAAACTAACACATCCAACTGTGTATTATTGGAATGATTGAGAGAAGTTGCCTCATGTGGAAGCAGCTTGAAGTGCATCCAACCAACTAACACATCCAACTGTGTATTATTGGAATGATTGATTGAAAATTTATTAAAACGTTTTCTTTGCCCTATAGGAAAAAAACGTTTTCTTCGCCCTATTTTTTTATTTATTTCTTTTAGCCTAAACTTAACCAGTTGGAAACCAGGGGTACAGTAATAAAATTAGCAATCAACCAATCAATCAATTCAATAGACCATGCTCACTTAAAACAGCGCTGCTTCTCTCTCAGTCTGACTCCCCCGCTGTTGCAGACAGGAGTGTGTGTGTGTGTGTGTGCGTGTGTGTGTGTGTGTGTGTGTGTGTCACAGTGTGTGTGTGCGTGTGTGTGTGTATGTGTGTGTGTGTGTGTGTGTGTGTGTGTGTGTGTGTGTGTGTGTATGTGTGTGTTTGTGGGTACGCCAGCGTCGGACAGTGTGAGAGAGAACGCTGCAGTCGGAAAGTAGGAAGGAAGAAATTTAAATCAATCAATTAATCTATCAATCAATCCGCGATTTTTCTTTTGTTCTAGATTGAGTCAAGACCCATCAATTACATCATCCAACATTGTTTAAAATACTAACACGTTCCCCTTGACAGAATCGCTTTATATTTAGTCGTTATGACGCTATCAACATATCCATTTGTTAAAGATTATTGTCCGCCATCTTGTTTTTTCCGACGGAGTGATCCGGCGGAGTGATGTGATTCGGTGGTGGGCGGGTCCTGGGACCAGGAGCGTGGATTATGAAGGATACATACGTGTAAATGGACTGTTTCAGCCAATCAGAATAGAGAAATTTGCATGCCGTTGTATAATGATGTAGTAATAAGGAGGTAGCTTACCAATAATGATGTAGTATGTAGCTTACCAATAATGATGTAGTAATAAGGAGGTAGCTTACCAATAATGATGTAGTATAAGGAGGTAGCTTACCAATAATGATGTAGTATAAGGAGGTAGCTTACCAATAATGATGTAGTATAAGGAGGTAGGTTACCAATAATGATGTAGTATAAGGAGGTAGCTTACCAATAATGATGTAGTTTAAGGAGGTAGCTTACCAATAATGATGTAGTATAATTCAATTCAATTCAATTCAATCTTTATTTATACTCGATAATACACTGAGTAATTAAACTTATTTACAGTGCCGTCGAGATGTTACATACACAAGTGTCACAGTGTGTTCATAAATATAAAGACATCAGACAATCAGAATAATTAAGAGCACATTTTAAAATACATTAAAAAATTTAAAATTTAAACTCTTTTAAAAAGAATAAAATAGCTCAAAATTAAAACAGAGGTAATAATTTAAAAACAATTACATATTGTGGTGACCTGATTGGTCATTAAGGTTCTAAACCGACCCATAGACACTAGAGTGTCTAGTTTCAGTGTTTCCTGCAGGGTATTCCATGATGTAGGGGCAAAAAAGCCAAAAGCAGATCTACCAAGTTCAGTACAAACTCTAGGCACTCTAAGTGTAAGCCAAAAACTGGATCGTGTACGACAGGGTCCAGTGGTCCATTCCAATAAAGAACTAATATAATTTGGACAATCTCTAATTATGGCTTTATAGATAAAAAGATTGCAATGCAACTTACGTCTCTCTGCCAGAGAGGCCCACCCGACCTTATTATATAGGATACAATGGTGAGTACCATAACTATCACCGGTGATAAATCTAATGGCTGAATGATAAACAGATAAACAGTATAAGGAGGTAGCTTACCAAAAATGATGTAGTATAAGGAGGTAGCTTACTAATAATGATGTATAATGAGGTAGCTTACCAATAATGATGTAGTATAAGGAGGTAGCTTACCAATAATGATGTAGTATAATGAGGTAGCTTACCAATAATGATGTAGTATAATGAGGTAGCTTACCAATAATGATGTAGTATAATGAGGTAACTTACCAATAATGATGTAGTATAAGGAGGTAGCTTACCAATAATGATGTAGTATAAGGAGGTAGCTTACCAATAATGATGTAGTATAAGGAGGTAGCTTACCAATAATGATGTAGTATAAGGAGGTAGCTTACCAATAATGATGTAGTTTAAGGGGGTAGCTTACCAATAATGATGTAGTATAAGGAGGTAGCTTACCAATAATAATGTAGTATAAGGAGGTAGCTTACTAATAATGATGTAGTATAAGGAGGTAGCTTACCAATAATGATGTAGTATAATGAGGTAGCTTACCAATAATGATGTAGTATAAGGAGGTAGCTTACCAATAATGATGTAGTTTAAGGAGGTAGCTTACCAATAATGATGTAGTATAAGGAGGTAGCTTACCAATAATAATGTAGTATACGGAGGTAGCTTACTAATAATGATGTAGTATAAGGAGGTAGCTTACCAATAATGATGTAGTATAAGGAGGTAGCTTACCAATAATGATGTAGTATAAGGAGGTAGCTTACCAATAATGATGTAGTATAAGGAGGTAGCTTACCAATAATGATGTAGTATAAGGAGGTAGCTTACCAATAATGATGTAGTATAAGGAGGTAGCTTACCAATAATGATGTAGTTTAAGGGGGTAGCTTACCAATAATGATGTAGTATAAGGAGGTAGCTTACCAATAATAATGTAGTATAAGGAGGTAGCTTACTAATAATGATGTAGTATAAGGAGGTAGCTTACCAATAATGATGTAGTATAATGAGGTAGCTTACCAATAATGATGTAGTATAAGGAGGTAGCTTACCAATAATGATGTAGTTTAAGGAGGTAGCTTACCAATAATGATGTAGTATAAGGAGGTAGCTTACCAATAATAATGTAGTATACGGAGGTAGCTTACTAATAATGATGTAGTATAAGGAGGTAGCTTACCAATAATGATGTAGTATAAGGAGGTAGCTTACCAATAATGATGTAGTATAAGGAGGTAGCTTACCAATAATGATGTAGTATAAGGAGGTAGCTTACTAATAATGATGTAGTATAAGGAGGTAGCTTACTAATAATGATGTAGTATAAGGAGGTAGCTTACTAATAATGATGTAGTATAAGGAGGTAGCTTACCAATAATGATGTAGTATAAGGAGGTAGCTTACCAATAATGATGTAGTATAAGGAGGTAGCTTACCAATAATGATGTAGTATAAGGAGGTAGCTTACCAATAATGATGTAGTATAAGGAGGTAGCTTACCAATAATGATGTAGTATAAGGAGGTAGCTTACCAATAATGATGTAGTATAAGGAGGTAGCTTACCAATAATGATGTAGTATAAGAAGGTAGCCTACCACTCATGATGTAGTATAAGGAGGTAGCTTACCAATAATGATGTAGTATAAGGAGGTAGCTTACCAATAATGATGTAGTATAAGGAGGTAGCTTACCAATAATGATGTAGTATAAGGAGGTAGCTTACCAATAATGATGTAGTATAAGAAGGTAGCCTACCACTCATGATGTAGTATAAGGAGGTAGCTTACCAATAATGATGTAGTATAAGGAGGTAGCTTACCAATAATGATGTAGTATAAGGAGGTAGCTTACCAATAATAATGTAGTATAAGGAGGTAGCTTACCAATAATGATGTAGTATAAGGAGGTAGCTTACCAATAATGATGTAGTATAAGAAGGTAGCCTACCACTCATGATGTAGTATAAGGAGGTAGCTTACCAATAATGATGTAGTATAAGGAGGTAGCTTACCAATAATGATGTAGTATAAGGAGGTAGCTTACCAATAATGATGTAGTATAAGGAGGTAGCTTACCAATAATGATGTAGTATAAGAAGGTAGCCTACCACTCATGATGTAGTATAAGGAGGTAGCTTACCAATAATGATGTAGTTTAAGGAGGTAGCTGTTGACTGCTGAGCAGAGGCCTGGGGTTCACTGTGTCCCTGTATGACCCCTGTGTGACCCCTGTATGACCCCTGTAGGACCCCTGTGTGAGCCCTGTGTGACCCCTGTATGACCCCTGTATGACCCCTGTGTGACCCCTGTATGACCCCTGTGTGACGCATTTCTGAATCAGAACCAGAATCAGAATCAGAATCAGAATCAAAATCAGAATCAGAATCAGAATCAGAATCAGAATCAGAATCAGAATCAGAATCAGAATGGTCTTTATTGCAGAGTAAGTTTCCACATAGAAGGAATTTGTCTTGGTCGTTTGGTGCATCAACATTAACCCATTCAGTGCCAACCACGAGTATAGTCGGGTTAACTCGCCATCGCTTCCGTGCCAATCACGAGTATAGTCGGGTTTTAGTCGTTATTTCTTTTATTAGCGATATCCATAAATTTTTCATCCATCCAGCCTGACGTTATCATTGGGAATGGGTCTGAGCTCGCAAAGGGCAAATACCGCCGCCTATCGTCTCCCGGATGGTATTGCACATCATTGGATTGGAGTGGCTGGGACTGTGCATCAAAAAAATAAGTCCGGTCCAGGTTTTACATCTCGGGCATGCAGCTGGATACTATTGCATTGAGTCCCCCCACTGGGAGCATCATGGATTATGTGTTTTGGACTATAACTGTGAGGGCTGGCCCAGTACTGCACGCTTCCAGGTACCAATTACCTTCACGCACCTGAAGGGAGTTTCAAATCAGCTCGATGGGAGCCCTTATATACTCGGGGGTTTCTGAACGTTCAGTGTCGGGTCGTTTTGCTTACCACCACCTGCTGCTTGTTCCTCCCGTGTTGTTTCTCCGTTGTTTTCTCCAGTACGTTTCCTGGAGATCGCCGCTGTTACCCCTCTCTGCCCCGTGGGCCCGTGCCTCGTTTTTCTCCCGTTGCCCTCGTGAGTTTTTGGAAGTATATTTTTGATGCTCTGTTTTCCTCATTCTTTCCTGGACTCGGTTGAGAGAGTGAGAGAGTGAACAGTTTCAAGTACCTCGGAGCCCACATATCCGAGGACTTGACATGGACCACACACATTGACAGTGTTGTGAAGAAGGCACGACAACGCCTCTACTTCCTCAGGCGCCTAAGGAAGTTCCAAGTCAGTCAGAAGATCCTTAGGAACTTCTACTCATGTACAATAGAGAGCATCCTGACTGGCAACATCACCTCCTGGTTTGGGAATAGCACTGCACAAGACCGTAGCAGACTACAAAGAGTGACACGTTCAGCCGAACGCACAATTGGAGGGGGGCTCCCCACCCTCCAGAACATTTACAACAAGCGGTGCAGGGGGAAGGCTAAGAGAATTATTAAGGACTCGAGCCACCCGAACAACTGCCTCTTTGAACTGCTGCGGTCAGGCAAGCGATACCGGAGTCTTAAGGCGAGCACAGAAAGACTCAGAAGAAGCTTCTATCCCCAGGCCATCAGGCTGCTAAACGAACAATAAACACTATGCAACAACCATCAAATGCACACAGCACACACACCCACACGCACACACTCACTTAAACCACACAAACACACTTTATATTTATTGATAAAGGATTTGCACTACAACTCGTACACCCACTGTAAATTGTACCTAAATTGCACCTCATCCCATTTCTGCTTTGCACTATATAGTACTGTACATTAGTACACTGCACAGTATTGTATATTATATGGTAACTCAGTTACGTCTATTCTGCATCGAACATTGTACATATGTCTATACTGAACACTGTGACTTCATTTTTTTTTACTTCTAATTTACATGCTATACTATGTTATTTTATTTCATACTTATCTTGTCTAGCACAGTCTCTGGAGCGTAACAGTAAGAAGCATTTTGTATAAAAGTATTCTGTACTTCTGTATGACAACTATTAAAGAAACTTGAAACTTGAACTTGAAACTCAAGACCTGCATTCTGTTTTTGTGTGTTCCGTTAACACTGAAGAGGTGTCGCTTGTTTTAGTTACTGGACTCTGCTTAGTTACTGGACTGCCTCGTATTCCCTACGCTCGCTTATTGACACTCTTTTTCTCTGTTCTTCCCGAGTGGATATACAAGAAGCTGCAGAGCCGCAGAGCCTACTCTGCTCTGGGCCGAGCTGCAGAGCCACAGAGCCTACTCTGCTCAAGGACATTCCCCCTGAATGCTTTATGTTGTTTTTTTGCTCTTTCTGTTTGTAAATAAATACGGCCATTGTTTTTGGCTAACTCTGAACTACCTGTCTGTGTCGTGCTGTTGGGGTTGTTTACAAACCATAACAATAACGTTGGATCAATGGACGCAATCGATATTTGGAATGGCGATCAGGAATTGGATTAATCTTTTTGCATGACATCAGATGTGAGGTAAGGCCTTTATGTTACGAATCTTGGGGTAATCAGATGTTCCTTTCACCGCCATCGGAGCGTGCGTGTGTGTGTGTGTGTGCGAGGTTCGCGCCGACAAAAGTACGGAGAAGCAATTCTTCAGACCCCGCTTCTCTTTGTGCATAAAGACACATATAATATCAATAATCTAGTGTTTATTTGAAAACTATTCATAAATCAAGCGACAAATGGCACGATTTCTAAGGAAATACATTTAAGCTCGATTTGCTGGAGTTTATTGAGATGAGACAGAACGCTCTAGAAATATATTGATACTCATCACGGTATAAAATGGAAATGTATGTATGAAAAAATTATCTGTTTCGTGCATGTTGACTGGAAGCAACTCATTGACGATCACTGTGTTATTTAGATCTATTGCAATTATATTTGATATGTTTTAAGTATTCGTAAATAAGTCCTATTCTCCATTGGATATAGCGTTGGCACGGAAGGGCCATCAGCAGAGGGCGCTGTTGGCCCGGAATGAGTTAACAGACAATTAAAGTAGAATAAAATGGCTCAGGAGTTAGAGCAGTCCTCTGGTAACCTTGAGGTTCCCGGTTTCATTCCCGATCCTCCCGGGCAGCGTGTCAACGTGTCCTTGAGCAAGACTAACTGCTCCCGATGAGCAGGTCGGCACCTTGCTGCATGGTCGCCTCCGCCGTCGGTGAGTGAATGGATGAAATGTAAAGCACTTTGGATAAAAGCTGCTATATAAAAGCACCATTCACCCTCCCTCCCTCCCTCTCCCTCTCTCCCTGCCTCCCTCTCCCCCCTCTCTCTATCCCTCTCCCTCCCTCCCTACCTCCCTCTCTCCCTGCCTCCCTCTCTCTCTCTCTCTCCCTCTCCCTCCCTCCCTCCCTCCCTCTCTCCCTGCCTCCCTTTCTCTCTCTCTCCCTCTCCCTCCCTCCCTCCCTCCCTGCCTGCCTCTCTCTCTCCCTCTCTCTCTCTCTCTCTCTCTCTCTCTCTCT
>NW_028170800.1:43598-46246 GCF_963971535.1 Notolepis coatsorum | reverse complement strand
CCGAAATTCCTGGTCATTTTTCTTAATTTGAATCCGCTCCTATAACATCCTGTAAGCAAGTTATGTAACCTCCATCACTGGCCCCGTGTGATGGAACCCAGGACTTCGGGGGTATAGGGGGGAGAGAGGGGTGGGCTGTTGGGGAGTTTTTTGGGGAGGGGGGGGGGGGGGGGGGGGGGCGGGGGCTTAAACGGAACACAAAGCCCTGTGTTCAGTGTGACACATCAAAGACCCCTCTGTGTCTCCTCTGTCGAAGCCCCCGGGGAGGACAGTGTTACATTTATGACAGTGTTACATCACATGCTTCGGACGCTGCCGCCGCTGCTCTGTGTCCATGAAAGACGTCTCATTCATGGTTAATTTTACTATCTCCGCGACGGCAGCGGAAGCTCCCCGGCGATCAGCACAGAGTGTCCCGAGGCGCCGGGGGGGCTCCGTATAGCCGCTCTCTCTCTTTTCTGTGACCTCTTAGTGAGCGGTCAGTGCCGCCGCCGCGGCTTCCTGGTGGCGCGTCCGCCGCGCCGCGGAGAGTGACAGCTGACAAGGGCCCTTGTTTAGAGGGACTGTTTTTACGGGGATCCCAGGAAGTCGGCTCCAGCCATGAGCTCCGCTGGGTTTTTTAGGAAGCTTTAAGCCCATCAAACGTCTCACAGAGGAAGTCTTAACGCAGAGGAATGTCTGGAGACATGACTCTAGGCCAGTGGGTCGGTTTTTTTTCCGTAAATCATCTTAGCATTTGAAGGTGACACGCAGAGTGGGGTTGGCCGGAGTATTTCGTTATATAGATGCTTTTAATTGAAGGTAACCCGTGTTGAATTTTCTCTAAATATATTGCTGTCAGTGTGTAATTGCTGTAATGACCTTCTGCTGCGCTGTATTCTCTTGGCCTGGTTTTCTGTTGCCACGTAAACGCGTTCCCCCCCCCCCCACACCGGTCCCCACACTGCTTGATGCGCGGCGTTCTACCGTGTGTCCTGAGGAATCTGCATTGTATTGTCATTATACACAGTATAAATTGTAGGACATTTATAGAGAACTTCCAAATGTGATCAAATGAGAAGCCAACGAGACCTGTTTGTTGTTTAGAACATTGTGAAAATGAAAAAAATCACTTATTCATTTCATTCAACCTGTATTTAATTGTCCAGGCAAATGGGAGGAACTTGGAGAAGACAATACAGCAGTTGGTAATCGGAAAGTTCCCGGTTTGATGACAGGAGAAAGGAGAATGTTGTTGAAAGGTCTCTGAATGAGAGGTTGAAGGGTCTATCTGACCTCTAGATATGAATCTAAAGCAGGTCTATACCAGGGGTATACAACCATTACACTGGGATAAGTCACTGAAGTCCAGCTTGTGTCTTGGTTATCCTTCACTCGTGGTAATAACTAGCATGATACAGTAATAACTTAAAGGGGAACTACACTCAACTACACCCAATTTCAGGATGCATACAGTACGTTATTCCCATGGTCTAAGACGGTCCGGAAAGATCAGTGAGAACAAACAACTCTCTCTCTCCCTGATCCAAAAACTAGGGTGCCAAAATGTAAACATAACCCTTTCACTACCACACTACAGAAGGTTAACCCTTTCACGACCACACTACAGACGGTGAAAGGGTTAACCTTCTGTAGTGTGGTTGTGAAAGGGTTGAATGAATGAATGAATGAATGAATGAATGAATGAATGAATGAATGAATGAATGAATGAATGAATGAATGAATGAATGAAAACTTTAACAGATTGCAGAATGGGTACAATTACAGTACGGCTCAATACACACAATTGTTAAGGGGATGCAGACCAGAGAAAGACGTTTGTCTTGTTTACATCAGGGTCCCCCATTTTCAATTCATAAACATACATGACATCATGACATTTATGGCATAGGGGACATACATGACATACAGGTATATAGTACTGTTACATTTGTGACATATATACGATATGTATATGTAACAGTACTGTTACCCATAGATCCTAACAGAGAATATATACATACGGTGGGGAGGAGACTGTACATTAGGAGGGGGTGGGTGTTAACATTCTGTATTGTCGCAGTGACAGGGTTAACCCTTTGGTAGTGTGGTAGTGAAAGGGTTAAATTCTGGAGCTGCTCCATAGAGACAATGGATTGGGTGAGATGGCAGAGGTGCCACTGAGAGCACCCAGTGGGGATGTGCTGTGTCATACGGATACACGTTCTGTTTCAGGAGTGAAAACACTTTACAGTGGTTCCCAAAGTCGGGGTCGCGACCCAAAGGTGGGGCCGCGAGCAGCCACTGGTGGGCCGCGAGACGACTAAAAAAAATAATTTTTTTTTTTTTTTTTTTTTTTTGTCAGGCCACTGAACTTAGAAGCAGGCCAGGACAGTGTTTCTAGTTGTATTCTGAAATTCTATTATATTGTATTCTAAAATGTGACTATATGGTTTTATATTAACTTAATAAATAAACAAAAACGAAAAATCTACTTATTTCAATGAACATTTCAAACTAAATAACAGATTATGCACATAAAATGCTGAAAACAACCAAAGCAACAATAGTATTTTAATGAGGCTATTATTATCATTATTATTTTGCAACAAGTTAGCCCTTTCATAAATAGCACATATAAATGAATAACTAACTTGAACTAACTTAAT
>NW_028170800.1:26098-38598 GCF_963971535.1 Notolepis coatsorum | reverse complement strand
CAGCCCTGATTCCAAACTCTAACCTTAACCAACTTCGAAAGAGAGCGACTTCGAAAGAGTCGCCAAGCTTAACAAGTTGGAAACAAGGCGGACAGTAATAAAATTAGCAATCAATTCAATAATCCATGCTCACTTAAAACAGCACACCTCCCAGCTGCTTCTATGGAAAGTAGGTTTAAAAAATTAAAATACCTCTTATAGGGCAAAGAAATTTATTTTTACCTACTTTCTATAGAAGCATCTAAGAATGAAGTTCTATAGAAAGTAGGTTAAAAAATGTATGTGTTAGTTTGTTGGATGTCTTAGTTGAAAGACAGTTGGATGTGTTAGTTTGTTGGATGTCTTAGTTGAAAGACAGTTGGATGTGTTAGTTTGTTGGATGTCTTAGTTGAAAGACAGTTGGATGTGTTAGTTTGTTGGATGTCTTAGTTGAAAGACAGTTGGATGTGTTAGTTTGTTGGATGTCTTAGGCTGAGGTTACACCTTTCGTATCATTTCGTATTGTTTTCTTATACGTATCGCCGCGTATCGCCGCGACGTCATGCGCCTCGAGTCACACTTTCGTTTTTTTTCCGTTTTTGTCAGCCGAGCACACTGATGTAGTACACTGCCAAAGCAGTAGGTGGCAGTAGGTGGCAAACATGAAGGCAATTTCAACCAATCAGAACGAATGTGCCAATACACTTCCTGGTGGAAGCTCCAGCAAAGAAAATGTCAATAAGGCAGGCGCCTATGCCGCGCCACCATCTTGCAATGCAAGATGCACTCAATGCAGCAATAATTTTTCAGCAAAGCCTAATAAAAGTGCAATAAACAAAACGGATACATTCACTGTGTGTTCTGCCTGTCATTTGTTGATGAAACAAAACTAACATCAACACAAGTGACCACCAAGAGCGGATAGTTTAGTCTAAAAAACGATCGGTAGCATTGTTAGCTGCATGCTAACATCAATGGAGTATGCCATTATAACAATATAGCATTGTGGCTAGAAGCTAACGTTAGCTCACGCTACTTAGCCAGCACGAAACTGATGATATCGCGAGCTATCAGTAGTTAGATAACATTAGAGACAACGCTGTGTGTATTAAACAAAGGTGAATAGATGACTGGGCCATTTTGTTTAATGCTTGTTAAGTTGAAAGAGGAACTCTGAGCTAACAGGGTCTGAATCCTGATAGCTCACGTTAGCCAGCTGCTCATGCAATCGGTAATGCTAGCAGAATGAATGGATGTAAACTTTATTTAACATATTGCATATGGGTACAATACAATACGGCTCAATACAAACAATTGTTAAGGGAATGCAGACTGTTGTAGCTTGGACTGGGGTCCTTATAACAATAACTTGACAACACATGGTAGCTGAAGCTATTTGGGACACGGAGCTCTGTCCCAAACACACACACTGTTGTCACCGGAAGGGCACGCAGATGGTATCTACTGCGCATGGGCGTTTTCGCAACAACTGCTCCGTGCTGACTACACGCTGTTGTCGAAGCGTTTTTTTTGCGTATCTCCAAACGCAAACACAATTTTGCGTTTCAGCCGTATCCACAAAAAACCGCCAAAAAACGCATTTCTGTGTAGATAGGACATCATACGTCGTCAAAAACGTATAAAAAAACGCCAGGAATACACTAGTCTAACCATAGCCTAAGGAAACGCAGAAACGCGTTTTTTGGCGTTTTTTTTGTGGATACGGCTGAAACGCAAAATTGTGTTTGCGTTTGGAGATACGCAAAAAAACGAGTCGACAAACAGCGTGTAGTCAGCACGCTAGCCGTTGTTGCGAAAACGCCCATGCGCAGTAGATACCATCTGCGTGCCCTTCCGGTGACAGCAGAGTGTGTGTGTGTGTGTGTTTGGGACAGAGCTCCGTGTCCCAAATAGCTTCAGCTACCATGTGTTGTCAAGTTATTGTTATAAGGACCCCAGTCCAAGCTACAACAGTCTGCATTCCCTTAACAATTGTTTGTATTGAGCCGTATTGTATTGTACCCATATGCAATATGTTAAATAAAGTTTACATCCATTCATTCTGCTAGCATTACCGATGGCATGAGCAGCTGGCTAACGTGAGCTATCAGGATTCAGACCCTGTTAGCTCAGAGTTCCTCTTTCAACTTAAGAAGCATTAAACAAAATGGCCCAGTCATCTATTCACCTTTGTTTAATACACACAGCGTTGTCTCTAATGTTATCTAACTACTGATAGCTCGCGATATCATCAGTTTTGGTGCAGGCTAAGTAGCGTGAGCTAACGTTAGCTTCTAGCCACAATGCTATATTATTATAATGGCATACTCCATTGACGTTAGCATGCAGCTAACAATGGCTAACAATGCTACCGATCGTTTTTTAGACTAAACTATCTGCTCTTGGTGGTCACTTGTGTTGATGTTAGTTTTGTTTCATCAACAAATGACAGGCAGAACACAGTGAATGTATCCGTTTTGTTTATTGCACTTTTATTAGGCTTTGCTGAAAAAAGAATTGCTGCATTGAGCAAGATGGTGGCGCGGCATAGGCGCCTGGCTTATTGACATTTTCTTTGCTGGAGCTTCCAGGAAGTGTATTGGCACATTCGTTCTGATTGGTTGAAATTGCCTTCATGTTTGCCACCTACTGCCACCTACTGCTTTGGCAGTGTACTACATCAGTGTGCTCTGGTGACAAAAACGAAAAAAAAACGAAAGTGTGACTCGAGGCGCATGACGTCGCGGCGATACGCGGCGATGCGTATAAGAAAACAATACGAAGATGATACGAAAGGTGTAACCTCAGCCTTAGTTGAGACAGTTGGATGCACTTCTGAGCTGCTTCCACATGGAGGCAACTTCTCCCTTTTTTTTTGGGAACTACTTTTTCTGCGGATGGTTTTTTCAATAAATCTTCAATTAATGTGTGTTTATTGTATAGCAATAAGGTTGGATGAATGCGCCAGTTGTATAAAAGCCATTACACCACGTGCAGTGTGGGTTGTGATAATTAGACCATGCCTAGGGGGGTCTAACGACCACCGCTAGGCATGGTCTAATTCTCACAACCCACTCCTGCGCGTGATGTAATGCTTTATGTCTCGCTCCACAGACATTATCGATTACTCCTAGTTACTCCTAATTTCTACCTAGCCCAGGGGTTATTTAACTTTTTTAGCATATTGAAATGTACCTGCACTTTTGTCACTTGGGGAACTAGCAAACACAGGCCCACCACACTTTCTGAGTGGCGACCCATTATGGTTTAACACATTTCTAGCACTATGACATGGCATTTCATCCCAGGCAGAGCCTGAGAATCCCCATTCATTGCCACAAACTTGTGACTGTGGGTTTTTGGCTGAGCCAGCAGGGACCCCAGGACGCTTCAGACGAGCGTCTTGTGATCTAACATGGTGCGCTGGATTGGACCACAGTAGTCCGCGAGTGGCCGGTCATTCTCCCGAGTTTCAGGCTACGTCACGGGTCGCGTGAATCGAGTGTTGACCTAGGTTGTCCGATCTACAGTAACATCAAAATACTGTTGTTTTAGAGAGAATGCTATCAGCTTTGTGTGTGTGCTGAGTGGGGTGTGGCTGTTGGGTGGTGGTGTGTGTGTTTCTCTTACTGTCTTCAGCTATGTGTGTGTGTGCAGAAGGATAAAGTACAAGATCTGATCAGAACCGGTCACGGTCACGGAGGCTCTGCTCTTGATGTATGTGGGCTGCTCTGTCAAAATCAGTCAGATGTCGCAAAGGATCATTTCGAGATAAAGGTGGATTTATGTCAGCTTGGGTTTTTTTTTATTTCATTTCAGAATATGAAACATTTATTGCCAAATTCAGATGACAAAGCTTGTAAATACATGTATGGTGTCAAGCTAGCAGAGTCGAACTTGTCAAATACAATTTGGTCCTAACATTAGTACTGGTCCTAACGTTAGTACTGGTCCTAACTTACTGGTCCTAACGTTAGTACTGGTCCTAACTTACTGGTCCTAACATTAGTACTGGTCCTAACATTAGTACTGGTCCTAACATTAGTACTGGTCCTAACGTTAGTACTGGTCCTAACTTACTGGTCCTAACATTAGTACTGGTCCTAACATTAGTACTGGTCCTAACGTTAGTACTGAGCAACGCTGCTTTTCTTCCCTCTTTACTACAGATGTCACTGAAATCATGAATGGACGGCTTATAGTAACACGACAGAGCCATCTGGGTTTTGTCCAATTTTAAATACAGACTTGGCTTTCAGCTTATGAAACAAGCCAGCGGAGAAGAAAGCCAACCTGTCAACCTGCACTCCGGTAATGGGCTTTATCTCCCAGATCTCCACCCATCCCATTTTTAAAATGTTCCCTTGACTCCTGAATGAATGACACCCAGTAACGGCAGGGTCATAGCGTCCTTGTCCGTCTAAACAGTGTGTCACCGCAGGGAGAGGCCACATGACTTCCTTTGTTGTCAACACCACGCCAACGTTTACTGACACAGCTGACCCGGTGAGCAAAGCAAACAGTCGTCTTTCATTTAGGCCTGGCTATTCCTGCTATAGATTGTAAATTAACTAGCCTACCGGTACGGCGCATCAGACCGGTGGATTCCTGTGAGAAAGAAATGGCATGAAACGTGAACACGGGAGGGCCAGCGTCAGACGAGCAGTGGGTCCAACTTATTCATTACTACGTGTTGACGCACTGAGGTGGATACCTGCCCTTCGATCACAACTTGATGAAACGCCCTGGGAGTTAGGAACGCCTAACGTCACGTGACGAGGATGACCAGGACCGGCCGCTGCTTGAAGACGGGTACAGCTGTAGCTGCTGAGTTTAAAAAAACGGAGGTCCCTCTTATCTACTTTTCACACCTGAGGAGATCATCAAGAGAGGCCATAATGAGCGCGATGCCCAATGATAAGAGCTCATTATTGAAATGCCTTTGACAAACCTGTGTTGGTAACTAACAGTGTGTGTGTGTGTGTGGGGGGGGGGGTACTGGCTGTGTACAGTGTAGTGACAGGGGAAGTTGCCTAGCATTGGGCGTGGAACAATGGTGTGTGTGTGTGTGTGTGTGTGTGTGTGTGTGTGTGTGTGTGTGTGTGTGTGTGTGTGTGTGTGTGTGTGTGTGTGTGTGTGTGTGTGTGTGTGTGTGTGTGTGTGTGTGTGTGTGTGTGTGTGTGTGTGTGTGTGTGTGTGTGTGTGTGTGTGTGTGTGTGTGTGTGTGCGTGCGTGTGTGTGTGTGTGTTTGTGTGTTTCTGCAGTCTCAGGCCAGGGACACACATGACACCGAAGCGCCGCGCTAAGTGTCACTTCCGGAGTGAGCAGGAGGCTGGCTGTTCACACCAGAAGCCATTTCTCCACGTCAGTCAACAAGAGATTCTGCTCCTCTGCTCCAAATCACATGTACTGTAGAGGCGCTCGCGGCTCACGGGGAAATAGACCAGACGCCAGGAAACTGGCTGCTCTTCCCCAGGGCGTCAGCATCCGGTGGTTCTCTGTTGTGTGTCTCTGTTGTGTCTCTCTGTTGTGTCTCTGTTGTGTCTCTGTGTGTCTCTGTGTGTCTCTGGTGTGTCTCTGCTGTGTCTCTGTTGTTTCTCTGTGTGTCTCTGTTGTGTCTCTGCTGTGTCTCTGTTGTTTCTCTGTGTGTCTCTGTTGTGTCTCTGTGTGTCTCTGTGTGTCTCTGTTGTGTCTCTGCTGTGTCTCTGTTGTTTCTCTGTGTGTCTCTGTTGTGTCTCTGTGTGTCTTTGTGTGTCTCTGTGTGTCTCTGTGTGTCTCTGGTGTTTCTCTGTGTGTCTCTGTTGTGTCTCTGTTGTGTCTGTGTGTCTCTGTTGTGTTTCTGTGTGTCTCTGTTGTGTCTCTGTTGTGTCTCTGTGTGTCTTTGTGTGTCTCTGTTGTGTCTCTGTTGTGTCTCTGTTGTGTCTCTGTGTGTCTCTGTGTGTCTCTGTTGTGTCTCTGTTGTGTCTCTGTTGTGTCTCTGTGTGTCTCTGTGTGTCTCTGTTGTGTCTCTGTTGTGTCTCTGTGTGTCTCTGTGTGTCTCTGTTGTGTCTCTGTGTGTCTCTGTGTGTCTCTGGTGTTTCTCTGTGTGTCTCTGTTGTGTCTCTTTTGTGTCTGTGTGTCTCTGTGTGTCTCTGTTGTGTGTCTCTGTTGTGTCTCTGTGTGTCTCTGGTGTGTCTCTGCTGTGTCTCTGTTGTGTCTCTGTTGTGTCTCTGTTGTGTCTCTGTGTGTCTCTGGTGTATCTGTGTGTCTCTGTGTGTCTCTGTGTGTCTCTGTTGTGTCTCTGGTGTATCTCTGTTGTGTGTCTCTGTGTGTCTCTGTGTGTCTCTGTGTGTCTCTGTGTGTCTCTGTTGTGTCTCTGTGTGTCTCTGTTGTGTCTCTGTGTGTCTCTGCTGTGTCTCTGTGTGTCTCTGTTGTGTCTCTGGTGTATCTCTGTTGTGTCTCTGTTGTGTCTCTGTGTGTCTCTGTGTGTCTCTGTTGTGTGTCTGTGTGTCTCTGCTGTATATCTGTTGTGTGTCTCTGTGTGTCTCTGTGTGTCTCTGTTGTGTCTCTGTGTGTCTCTGTTGTGTCTCTGTGTGTCTCTGTGTGTCTCTGTTGTGTCTCTGTGTGTCTCTGTGTGTCTCTGTGTGTCTCTGTGTGTCTCTGTTGTGTCTCTGTGTGTCTCTGTGTATCTCTGTTGTGTGTCTTTGGTGTTTCTCTGTTGTGTCTCTGGTGTGTGTGTGTGTGTGTCTCTGTTGTGTCTCTGTTGTGTCTGTGTGTCTCTGTTGTGTCTCTGTGTGTCTCTGTGTGTCTCTGTTGTGTCTCTGTGTGTCTCTGTGTGTCTCTGTTGTGTCTCTGGTGTGTCTCTGTTGTGTGTCTCTGTGTGTCTCTGGTGTGTCTCTGTTGTGTGTCTCTGTTGTGTGTCTCTGTGTGTCTCTGTGTGTCTCTGTGTGTCTCTGTGTGTCTCTGTTGTGTGTGTGGATCAGGTCGACCGACATCACTGGTAAAACACGGAAGTGGAATTGGCCACAATTGCGAACATCGATGTTCTAGGGTTTTTGACCTCGTCTCGTTTCTCAAAAGACTTCGCTCCAGCCGGCCGGCCCACGTCTTCGGTTCCAAAAAGGGCAGAATTTCCACGCCGATTTCCCACTGGAACCGCAGCTGGTCAACAGCCAACTGGGTTAGAGTTCACACAGAAGCTCTCACTTCCCTCTCATTGCTCCCCAACCTCTGACAGATGTAATGAAGCTCATTTTCAGCCTGGAGCCAAGTCAATAATAGCCTATGACTGATGTTTGTTTTGCTGTCCTCTTGTTCCCTCTCTCTCTTTGATTGAGTCCGCCTCCATCAACCATCTTCGCCCCCCCCCCCCACACCGCCCCCACACCCTCCTCAATACAGTACAGGAGTCGTCGTGTTTGCGCAAGGCCACATTCCTGGCCTTCCTGTCGGTCTAAAAGCTAGCCCTGACACCTCCCTCCTCACCCCCACCTCCTCACATCCCCTCCCACTTGACACACTTTCTCCCAGGTTTCCTGTGTGGAGCCTTGTTCTGTTACAGGCCGCCCGTTCAGTCCATTCCATTTCTGTTTCACACTTCCACCTTGGCGTCGAATACAGTCACAGATACAGAAAGGTAAACATTCTGCCCTGGACGTCGTTCAGCTTTCCCCTCCGTGTGGTTTGACGTTCGTGGTTTCCTTGGGAATCTGAAAAAGTAAACGTTTTCTTTCTCTTTTTTTTTAACAAAAAATCTTCATCCATCGTTGCCATCGTTCTTACACAAAAAGTGTTTCCTAAGATCGTAAATCTTTTACAGGACCATACCAGTCTAATTTTGACTTTGCTTGAGATCGCTCCTGTCTTTAACACATGTTGTGTTCATGTTGTAAACGGTGTGTGTTTCAGCTGATCTCTAGCTCACTAAACGCCATTCTCACCGCCATTGATGTCGAACACGGGGTGGAAAATACTCCATGAGATTGGAAGTCGTTTGAAAGGCATAATGTAGCTCCACTAAAAGCACTGCGCGGCAAACGTCTGCATTCGTTAACATTGGCGAGAATAAATGGCACAGTCGTTTTCACAAGGGTGAATTCCCTGCGCCTATTTTCAAGTCAAGCTTATTTTCAGTGGCGGTGTGAAAGGTAGGCTGAGATCCACCAAAACATAAACTTCATACACCTATGAGTCGGGGTCAGTCTTTGGTAATGGCGAGAACTCAAAATTAGACTGGTATGGTCCTTTAAGTTTGGCATCACCACAGGGACTGCATTGCCCGGCAGCGATACTTCTAGTTTGGTCAGTTGTCCCTACGAACACAATTGGCAGTGTTTTGGCGGGAGGGAGGGAAGTCGGTGGAGGACGAGTCCTGGTTGTGGCAATAGCAACTCCTACTGCCTGTTCAGCAGGGAGGGGATCTGAGAGAGACACTCCCCGCTGTCAGGTGAAATGAAGCGGCTGGCGACTCCACCAGTAGGGCAGCATGTGGTAGTCTACACCCTTCCCCCAGACCAACAGTAGGTCAGAATGTGGTAGTCTACACACCCTCCCCCAGACCAACAGTAGGTCAGAATGTGGTAGTCTACACCCTCCCCCAGACCGGCAGTAGGGCAGCATGTGGTAGTCTACACCCTCCCCCAGACCACAGTAGGGCAGCATGTGGTAGTCTACACCCTCCCCCAGACCGACAATAGGTCAGAATGTGGTAGTCTACACCCTCCCCAGACCGACAGTAGGTCAGAATGTGGTAGTTTACACCCTCCCCAGACCGACATTAGGGCAGCATGTGGTAGTCTACACCCTCCCCAGACCGACAGTAGGGCAGCATGTGATAGTCTACACCCTCCCCCAGACCGACAGTAGGGCAGCATGTGGTAGTTTACACCCTCCCTCAGATCGGCAGTAGGTCAGAATGTGGTAGTCTACACCCTCCCCCAGACCGACAGTAGGGCAGCATGTGGTAGTTTACACCCTCCCCAGACCAACAGTAGTTCAGAATGTGGTAGTTTACACCCTCCCCAGACCAACAGTAGGTCAGAATGTGGTCGTTTACACCCTCCCCAGACCAACAGTAGGTCAGAATGTGGTAGTTTACACCCTCCCCAGACCAACAGTAGGTCAGCGCAACGACCAAGAGGTGGTGAAGGAGGCAATCTCCATCCTACATTGTGGGGATCGCTTTGAGTGTCTAGAAAAGCGCTATATAAATGTAATTAATTAATTATTATTGGCATAACGACAAAATGTACAGACTGTCTTATATAGGTTGTCACGCAGCCTTCTATCTCAGTAACGACGTCATCTCATGCACCGATACATTCTTTTCCACGTGACAGATGTCAGAAAACACGTCCATCCCCGTGGGACCTTCTGGAACATCTCTCTTTCGCCCTCCATCTTTGTAGCCGTGCGGAGGACGTGGCGCTCGGAACAGGAAGCCGCCGCGCGGAGGGGGAATTTACAACAGGAAGCCGGCTCGCCTCCCAGAGCTTACAACAACAAAAAGCCCCTCCTGGACCAAAAGAAAGGAGCTGCCTTTACAGGGAGCGTGTCAGCATTGTTAGTGTAACTAACACACTTCACCAGATGGGTGCTTGAGCACGTAATTCGCCCGCAGCTTAATGAATGCGTTTTTTTGGGAACGCAAGTTAGATTAGTTTGAAAAATAGGTCAAAGATTTTCTTTCTGGTGGAGATCCCACGCGGTGCCACTGCCAGGTCAATATCAGATTAGCTCGGGGGGGTTGTTGTACGTGCATAATAGGTGCACAATCTCTCTCCAAGATGGCGTACGTTTATCGAATATGAGAAACAGGTTGTTGTTGTTTTTTTTTCTCCAAATTATGCCACAGAATAGGCCTGGAAATGAAAAAAAACACACAATGAGATGTGAGGGAACCCGAGATTCAAGTGGTTTTCAAGCCAAAACGTTCCTCCCTCCCTATACCCTCTTACAGTAATTCCCAAATTGACTGGGGTTCCAGTTCGGGGGGGCCCACCTAACCTATAAACTCCGTCCAAACTGATCTCTCGACCAGCTTCGCTCCCAGCCGGGGGAGGGGGGGGGGGGGGGGGTGCTGTAAATCTTCCCCCCGGCTGGTGGTGTGAGACGCCCCACGCTGTCCTTGGGCTAATGAATCAGCCGGCCCTGTCACTCCCCGGCTGCTCTGCACCCTCGTCTGGCCGGGGAGGAGGATGGGGGGGGAGGATAGGCTGGGGGGGGGGGGGGGAACTGAGAAGACGGCTCTTCGGTTATGTTTCTGAAACGGAGATGTGCCGTGTTGCAGGGTTCTTTCCCCCCGCGGTCGCACATCGGTACAATCACAAAACGTGCGCGTGAAATTGCCTACACATGTGTAAGCAGGCGTACTGCGTACAGACACTCAAACGCCGCGCATGTACTCCTGAGCGGAGCATTGGTGTGTGTGTGTGAGGTGAGTGAGTGAGTGAGTGAGAGAGAGGGGGATAGAGGGGGATAGAGGGAGAGAGAGGGGGAGAGAGGGAGAGAGCGGTTGTGCGTGTCTGTGGTGTGTGGATGGGAATATGAAAGTGGGGTAGAAGGCAGGACTGAGGGTGTCTTTGATACCACAGTAAGACCTCAAGCAGATGGTCACATCAAAGGCTTTCAAACACACTCGCACACACACTCGCACACTCGCACACACACACACACACGTACACACACACACACACACACACACACACTCGCACACACACACACACACACACACACACACACACACACAGGCTCTCTCTCTCTCACACACACAGACACACACACACACACACACGCACACACACACACACACACACACACACACACACACACACACACACACAGGCTCTCTCTCTCTCACACACACAGACACACACACACACACACACGCACACACACACACACACACACACACACACACACACACACACACACACACACACACACACACACACACACACACACACACACACAGGCTCTCTCTCTCACACACACACACACACACACACACACACACACACACACACACACACACACACACACACATAGGCTATACACACACGCACACACACACACACACACACATAGGCTCTCTCTCAATTCAATTCTATTCAATTCAAATGGGCTTTATTGACATGGGATACGTTTACATTGCCAAAGCCGAACAAAACAAAACAATCAAACAGACAAAATAAAATAAATCAGTACATTACAGAAGGAATTTCTTGTATGGTTGACAGTCTTTATGGTGGTTGTATTCCGTTGGATGTCCTTTTCTTGTCACAGCAGCTCACAAATCTTGCTGCTATGTTTGCACATTCTTGTATTTCTCCCAGTAGGTATGGGAGTTTTGAGTTGTTTTCCATGTTTTCAAAGTCTCTTTGGGTGTTTGCAATTTGTGGGAAGTATATGTCTCTGATGTCTTGATATAGTGGGCAGGTTGTTAGGAAGTGTAGCTCAGTTTCCACCTATTCTTGTGTGCAGTGGGTGCACAGTCTGTCTTCTCTTGGGAGCCAGGTCTGTACCTAGTCAAGGATCTTCTTAGTTTTGGGTCAGTCACAGTGCTCAGGTATTCTGCCACTGTGTACTCTCTGTTTAGGGCCAAATAGCATTCCAATTTGCTCTGTTTTTGGGTTGATTATTTCCAATGTGTCAGATAGTTTTCTTTTTGTTTTCTTATAATTTGGTTTAGTCCAGTGTGGTTTCTGTCGGGTGGCTCTGCTTGTGTTTGTGAGCAGAGTCCCAGAACCACCTGGCTGAGTGGGCATCTATCGAGGGTCTCTCTGTGGGTGAGGTTTGTTGTGGAGTGTGTCTGGTTCACTTTCTTTAAGGTGATTGTATAATTTAAATTTAAATGCTTAAATTGTAGAATTTAAATGCTCACATACACACACACACACATACTGTAGAGGCTATCTCTCTCAGTCATTCACACACACACACACACACACACACAACACACACACACACACACACACACACACACACACACACACACACACACACACACACACACACACACACACACTCTCACTCACTCACACACACATACAGTACTGTAGGCTCTCTTTCTCACTGACACACACAATCACACATACTGTACACACACAGACACAGACTCCTCTCTCTCTCTCTCCCTCACTCATACACACACTCTCTCTCACACACACGCACACACACACACACACACACACACACACACACACACACACACACACACACACACACACACACACACACACACACACACACACGTATACAACACATATACACACACATACACACAGACTCTCTCTCCTCTCTCTCTCTCTCTCTCACACACACACACACACACACACACACACACACACTTCTCTCTCTCTCTCACACACACACACACACTCACACACACACACACACACACACACACACACACACACACACACACACACACACACACACACACACACACACACACACACACCACACACACACACACACACACATATACACACACACAGACCTCTCTCTCCTCTCTCTCACACACACACACACCACAACAGGAC
>NW_028170800.1:10000-25898 GCF_963971535.1 Notolepis coatsorum | reverse complement strand
TGCACTCTCTCTCACTCTTTCCTGCACTCTCTCTCACTCTCTCCTGCACTCTCTCTCTATATTGCTCTCTCTCTCCCCCCTCTCTCTCTCTCTCTCTCTCTCTCTCTCTCTCTCTCTCTCTCCTCTCTCTCTCTCTTTCTCTCTCTCTCTCTCCCCCCCCTCTCTCTCTCTCTCTTTCTCTCTCTCTCTCTCTCTCTCTCTCTCTCTCTCTCTCTCTCTCTCTCTCTCTCTTCCTCTCTCTCTCTCTCTCTCTCTCTCTCTCTCTCTCTCTCCTCTCTCTCTCTCTCTTGCTCTCTCCTGCTCTTTCTCTCTCTATCTTGCTCACTCCTGCACTCTCTCTCTCTCCTGCACTCTCTCCCTCTCTCTCTCACTCTCTCCTGCACTCTCTCTCCATCTTGTTATCTCCTGCACTCCCCCCCCCCCTCTCTCCCTCTCCCCCCCCTCTCTCTCTCCCTCTGCTCTTGGGATGAGGGGATTGTTCGGATGTGAATCTCATACCCCCTCGGTCGGAAACGTCGGGACCGACTCAGGCCTTTATTCAAGTCGGGACGAGCAAAGCGGGCGAGAGAAACGGGCCAACAGAGGCCGCAGAGCGACTGAGCGGCGCGAGCGAGCGAGCGAGTGAGTGAGTGTGAGTGAGTGAGAGGGAGCATTGAGCGAGAGAGACGGAGAAGAGGAGAGCGAAAGTGAGAAGAGATGGAAAGAGAGAGAGAGAGAGAGAGAGAGAGAGAGAGAGAGAGAGAGAGAGAGAGAGAGTAGAACAAGCAGAGTAAACAGGTTTGGCGTGAGCTTGGTGGAGTCACTGGGTTTAGCAAAACATTCCTGAGTGTTCGGAACAAGCGCCTATGTGAGTGTAGAGGGCAGAAACAAGGGGGCTTTAAATCACTGAAGAGGAACGCTGTTGGAGGAACTCTAATTCAATCATAAATACCTCCGCAAGGTTCACCCACACACACACACACACACACACACATACATACACACACTGAGATGTTACTAGCCCTAGCTTTGACCATCAGGCTAGCTATAGCTATATCCCTGCAGGAGATTTCATTAAAAAAAGGCTTACTCATTTTATTGGAGACCCAAGTACATTGGACCAGAAGTGACCCTCTCATCTAATGCAGGACAAAACGTAGACTATAAGTAATGGCTGATGACTTAGCTGTAATTTCAATCAAAACATAACTGCCTGCTGTGCGCAACGTGTAGCGCCGGCCTGAAAACCATACAGGTCACAGATGGTTACAAGGTGGAGATAGAGAGGCAGAGAGGCTAGCTGAGGATTCCGTCTGCCTTGGAAGGACGATAGTTGGGTAAGGACGTCAACATTGGGCTCAACAAAGCCAGAGCTACATTTATGAACTATATTGCCGCCACTGCCTGGTTTTTATTTTGGCGGGAAAGGTGGTGTTTCAAATGCTGATGAGTGACAGATGAGACATAATTGTAACTGGGTAGCAACTAGCTTGTGTGAACAGTTATCTGAAAAACAGACCAAGTTCTAACCTTTTGGGAAAACATATACCAACATACAGTACAGGTCTTTTGTTAAAAAGTGAAAATGAGATTGGGGAAAACATGCTTTTCATTGTACTGATTCCCTAAGCATGTATTTAGTACAAGTATTTAAATAGTTTTGAAGAAAAGAAGGAAATTCTGCTAAAAGCATTTCGGTCTCACGCCGTCATCAGCGTTTAGTCACAGAGTGAGGGTTTGTGATTAGTCAGCTTATCGGAGAGAGCAGTCCAGCTGCAGAGCCGCTCTTGCCAATTGATCGTCTGTGGTGTAAATTTGGCATCAGATTAAAATGTATTGTCATTATACAGCACGGCACGCATAACGGAAATACGTTTGTCATCCAAACGGAGTGCAAATATAACAGTAACGTGCAACAGTAATGTACAATGTGCAGGTGATTCAACATAGAGTTTGAAGTGATACCGCTGCAAGATCAAGATCGGGTTCCACAATGTTAAGTGTAGTCACTGCTTCTACACGAGGCAAACAGCCGGACAGGATTCTGAAGTAAGACGGGGGCAAGGTTAGGCTTTTCCACAATGACTGCCCTCTCAAGAATTGTAACATCTTTTGGCCAACTCTGATGACAAATAAAAACATGTATCATCCCGCAGCTCCCTTCTGTCCGGTCTGACCTCCATTTCACAGATAACGTACAAATGAAAATAATTTAAGTTGGGGTGTTGTGTTATAGTGTTATATCTATATCATATATGTATGTATATACTGTATATTATGTACATTTCAGTTTTTGTCTCAACAACATTTGCAAGAACACCGATACTGAGATCAATAGCAGATTAGATTGCTAATCTAGATTGAATGTCATTTTATTGTAAAGAAAGATACCACCCCGAACGTCACATAGACAAACACACAAAAAGACAAACGCATAGTTTGTCCAAAAAACACACACGTGTACTACATGCAAGCGGTAGTGATGTCACGGTCCATTCCCCCGGATGCTGCTCGGCGCAGCCAGTCCACCGTCAACACCCTCTACGCTTGTTAGGACGCGATACAGGAAGGAATGTTTGAACCAAGGACCAGATAAGAGATAGCTTACATCAACACACTCGCGCACTAAAACCCCCAAAGCAGCCTGGGAGCGGAACAGACGCGGAGCGCCGTCGCTCACACTGGAACTCCAACACATGTGGCTCGCGGAGCGATAGGGATCAAACCCCGCGTCGAGGCTATTTTCTCGTCGTGCCGTATAGAAATACCTTCGCAGCGACTACCGGGATACGTTCAAAAACCCAGCGCTCGGTCCGTCTGCGCCGTCGTATGCCTCTCCCGTCCGGCCATTCCGCTCACACTTCCTATCCGTTTCAGGGGATAGACGTAGCTACCGGGGTTGGGTACCGTTCACATTTGAACCGATACCGATGCCAGTTCCTGGAATTCGATATTGGAACCCAACGGTACCCTTTTCGGTACTTAACTCTCTCTGTTATAACAACAAAAATTATTTCAGTTGTAAAAAAAAATAAAAATTCAATTTCAATTTCAACATTGTAATTTGTTTAGAAGATTTTGTTATTTATTGTTGTAACACATCTCACAAAATAAACATGTATTGTGTTTTTAAATATCAACATTATCTGGCCATCCTCAGTTATTAAACTATTCTGACCTCATCTGGTTTTTCCAAAGACCAAAGAGACAGGACAGTAATATATATATGGAAAAGGCTCCCTCGTGTCTAGTACATTACACTCTTATACTAAACATGTAAAGGACACACACACACACACGCACACACAAACACACACACACACACACACACACACACACGCACACACACACACACACGCACACGCACACACACAGACACACTGATCCGCAATCCTCCCACTCTTCACAGCCATATCTCAAAGACATAAATTCTCTCCTGCCAATTGATTTATCCGTTACGTGTGAGAAGATCTCCCATTATCGGTGCGTCGATCCGGGCCTGAGCCTGTTCATAAAGGCCAGACCACAGCGGCAGTATGACTATGGAGAGTAGAATGTTGGAGGGGAGATGAAACCTTCTTCATCACGCGTATGCGTGTGTGTATGTGTGTGTGTGTATGTATGTATGCGTGTATGTATGTGTGTGTGTGCGAGCACGCGTCCTTGCGTGTATGTGGGTGTGTGTGTAGATCTGTGCCTGTTCATGAAGGTGAGACCACATCATTATGACTCCGGAGCGGAGAATGCGTTGCAGCAGCAGAGCCTGCAGGGGGAATGGCAGTTATCCTGAGCATCTGGAACGGCATCTGGGCAGAAGCAGGAGGTGAGATTAGACGACACACAGACGCCGAGTGTGTGCGGCGGTGGTGCTGTGGCCGCCGTGGCAACCGTGACAACAAAGAGAGGGTAAAATATGTTTTTTCTCTGACTTGTAGATAATACATCTGCACGGGGTACAACAGGGGAGGTCGTAACTGTGCCTCGTGATCCGGAGGGCGGGACCCGTCGTGAGACGTGGAGACAATTAGCCAGAGATCCCCTCGACCGCAGATGTTCTTCTCTTTAGGACGACAAACCAGTCGACACAGCTTTAGTTGATTTAAATCTGGATTCCCTTTTCGGGCCGCAACCGACGACTTTAGACGCTTCGCACGTCGTCGAGCGCAAACAAAGGAATGCGGTCGCGGGGATCAGGGCCCTCTTTGAGTCCGCCGCTCGTCAAACACACTGGTGACAACTGTGTTGTGAAGTTTGGAAATGTGGTGATGAAAGAGACGAGTCGCTCGGCTCTGGAATAAATATAGATTTGAGAGAATGACTAATTGAGTAGAAAACCCCGACAGACGGGGGCGATTAAGGCGGCTCATCGTGCTTGAAAAAGGGGGAAGCCGTGGGAACGGATTTTTTATTCAGCCTCTTTTAAAAACAAGGTGCCATTAAAAGAGGCGTGAGTCTGTAACTTTGATTGGCGATCAAAAAAAAAAGAAGAAGAAGAAGCTTTGGTTTGAGGCCGCAGACGATTGTTTTTAATGTCTCACTTCCTGAGGGAAACCGCTCCGAGCCCGATTCGTGGAACTCGTTTGATTGACGTGTTTTTGATGCAGAAGGAGAAAAGAAAGAATTCGGTAGAGGTAGAAAGAGATGGGAGGATGAGGCGTAGGGGAGCAGGAGAAGAAGGAGGAGGAGAAGAAGAAGAAGAAGAAGAAGAAGAAGAAGATATGTCCCTGGCACGTGTCCCGGAGTCAAGTCTAGTCCCAGAGCGAGAGGGAGCTTGCCTGTAATCATATGGGGTGCAGAGACGCACGCTAGCACATAAACACAGCCCACGCGTGCTTTTAGGTATGCTCAGGAACAAACACACACACGCACACACACACACACACACACACACACACACACACACACACACACACACACACACACACACACACACACACACACACACACACACACACACACACACACACACACACGCGCACACACACACAAGAATGCTGTGTCTTCTGGGTCATTGCATAGATACAATACATACCTTGATAATAATGACTCAAATGTGACATATTTCACTCAACGAGACACACACACGGGGCCTCAACTGAAACGTAAGCATTCCATTTAAAAAAAAACAATTCACGTAATATGTTATTATTAATATTGTACGGCTCAGTTTAGATTATTTTTTTATATATAAAACAAGTCTCTCCTTATTAAGCTGAACACCGGAGTAGAGAGACAAGATTCGGAGCCAGTCGAGACAGATTTCGGTTTACACCTGACCTGCGATCGGGTCTTCGCTTCCCCGCTCAATATGTAAATAAACGTGCAGGCCGACGCCCCCACGCCACACTGAATTTGCATGCGAGTTACACAACGCAATGGAGCGGCACGCAGTGTTTCCAGTACAATTCACAAGGTTTTAATTTTTTTCTTCTCTTTAGAGAGACTACAGAACCTTTGATGTCAATATGTTACATATCAATGTGCTCGTATTAATAAAAATCACAATTTGTGAAGAGAGCGGGAAGCCTGTGCACTGAGAGAATCACAGGGAATCATTGTTTCACGCCTTCGGAAAGACCGCAGGTCGTCTGCATCCCTGTCAATTCATCCTCGATGTGAAAGGGCTTTAATAATTGCTTTGCTGGATGCTTGCCGTGATGAAAAGGCAGAGGGCTGCCAAAGGGGTGCGGTGAGAGCACGTTATAATAGAGGTAGAAAATATGTACTTGACTTTGGATTCATTCAAACTTGATTTTATATTTAAAAAAAATAACACGCCAACATTTTGGGAAATTAGCTT
Source organism: Notolepis coatsorum (assembly GCF_963971535.1). Lineage (NCBI taxonomy): Eukaryota > Metazoa > Chordata > Actinopteri > Aulopiformes > Paralepididae > Notolepis > Notolepis coatsorum. The sequence goes on along the minus strand of NW_028170800.1, from coordinate 20,119 downwards.
ATCGTCTTCTCCAGAGAGAGACAAGAAGATAGATACCAGTTTCCTCTCTGTGCGTTCAAGAGAAAGCTATCTGGCTGCATGTTAGCCTAGCTTAGCACAATGAATGGAAGCGGACAGTGACGGGTAGCCTAGGCATTATCCAACTAACACCTCTCCCGAAGGCTGCCCATCACTGTCCGCTTCCATTCATTGTGCTAAGCTAGGCTAACATGCAGCCAGATAGCTTTCTACTGAACGCACAGAGAGGAAACTGGTATCTATATTCTTGTCTCTCTCTGGAGAAGATGATAAGCTAATTTCAGAAAACTTTGGCATGTTCCTTTAAGATAAGATAAGATAAGATATTCCTTTATTGATCCCCTTGGGGAAATTCGGGTACCATAGCAACATGGGGGACGGGGGAGGGGAGGTACAGGTATGGGCCTGGTAATAGTAGAAAGACATAGTTATAGGCAATAAAATGATAGTAAAGATAAAAATAAGCAGTGTAAGCAATATAATGTATGATCAAATAAACAGTGTAAACAAAGGTGCAGATGAGGGTCTGTATGCCCTATCAGTTATATTATACATTACAATGAATATGGGCAATGACCTTCTCTGTGTTCATAGCATATAATTATTGGATTAGATTAGAATTTATTGTCAAATTTGTGCAAATGTAAAACTAAAGTGCAACAGCAATATACAATGCACAGGTGATTAAACTGGATATAAATGATATATAAATTAGTACTACTGAGTATAGTGCCGATAGAGTTGTAGTATTATTATGTACAGTGATACAGGAATAAAGAAGACACTGTGGTAGTAGTCATACTACACTGGCCAGCAGCGTAACTAGTAAGTAAGGGATGTACAGATAGTATCTACAGACATGTAAAAAAGCATCAATAATTCAATACAGAATTATACTGAAAAAGGTTCACTGGCACAGGACCCCAGAGGACGTGGTGCACAGTTGACTGGGCGCTGTCCTCCCACGCGGCGGGCCAGGGCCGCGCTTGCGTACACACTGCAATAAAAAGGCGTGGCCACATGATTCCCCGACCACCTCCCAATGTAGTCTGAGCGATCGGAGCTCAATGCGTCCTCAATACGTTTTGGGTGCGGTCAGGGGCTTAGCTAGGGGGGGGGGGGGGGGAGCTTAGGATGATTCCAAGGGCCCAGCACTGGGGGGGGGGGCCCAAAAAAATATATATATTTCTTTTATTTACTAGACACTCAGGTGTATTATTGATGCTCTCATTGATACTATGTTTGTTTCTGAAGTGTGTGTGTGTGTGTGTGTGTGTGTGTGTGTGTGTGTGTGTGTGTGTGTGTGTGTGTGTGTGTGTGTGTGTGTGTGTGTGTGTGTGTGTGTGTGTGTGTGTGTGTGTGTGTGAGAGATATATAGAGAGAGAAGGGGGGCTTTGGTAGACTATTGCATTGGTCCATTCATTGAAGATGAACGCAATGCGACATCCTTTACTACTAACGCGCGCTCGCATTCACTGGGGGCCTACAAAAACATGGGGCCCAGATTCTACAGCTACGCCCCTGGGTGCGGTCACACCCGCAGTCAGAGCTGTCCACTTATAGGATAATCACCCGAGAAGCATCTTTTTTATTTTTTTTAATATTATGTTTTTGGTAGATTTTTATTTGTTTGTACTACCGGGCAGTCCGGTAGAGAGAGAGATAGAGGAAGAACGGGAGACAGAGCGGGGGGAAGACATTCGGCAAAGGACGCCGGGTCCGGGAATCGAACCCGGGTCGGCCGCTTCGCGACGCAGCGCGTTACATGGGTCACCACTTGGGTGCCCCCGAGAAGCATCTTAACGCTAAGTATGAACGGGGCTGCCAGAGTTGTAGCCTTCCTGCTGACTTGTAGTACAGAACTTGTAAGTCGCTTTGGATAAAAGCGTCTCAGCTAAATGACTAAATTACTAAATGTAAACGGAGCCATCCTGGATTTGCTCCATAGACATTATGAGGCTTACCCATGGTGATTTTACTGGGACACTATGAGGCTTACCCATGGTAATTTTACTGGGACACTATGAGGGTTACCCATGGTGATTTTACTAGGACACTATGCGGGTTACCCATGGTGATTTTACTAGGACACTGCGGGTTACCCATGGTGATTTTACTAGGACACTGCGGGTTACCCATGGTGATTTTACTAGGACACTGCGGGTTACCCATGGTGATTTTACTAGGACACTGCGGGTTACCCATGGTGATTTTTCTGGGACACTATGAGGGTTACCCATGGAGATTTTACTGGGACACTACGAGGGTTACCCATGGTGATTTTACTGGGATATAGTAGGTGCATTTGTCTGATTCAGAGCTGGAAGTCCTACAGCAATAAAACTCATTTAGATTAGTAATAGCTCCAACCAAAACTCCGGGAGCCCCACAGAGTCGGTCGCTGATTCATCGCCAGTGGAACAACTCCAAAAAGTGTCACTTGATGACGTCACAAATTAAAATCTCGAAGGCTCAGGTCTCAGCTCAGGGAGACTGATGTCTGTGTTTATAGATAATGACCTATCTGCCACAGATCAGTGGAAGAGCACAATGTGTACTCTGTTTTAGGGTGGATTTCCCCTCCAAGACTCAGGAGCAAAGAGAGACACGACAGGAAACGATGCGATTAACCTACTTTTTTTGCTCGTCCTTATGACTGGGTGGAGGAACAGCAGCTGACGGAACACACAGTGGAGCGCTTCACATGCCTTGATGAAATAATAAGAAGGTGGTATTTATAGAGGCGTGGAAAATTGAACGACCGGGGCGGGGGCCCCCCGAACGTGACCGGGAGAGTCACCGTTACACGCCAGCCGATGCATGAATTAGTAGAGACGTTTCGTTGCTCTCTTCATCTATCCTAGGGAGAGCGACAACACAGGGAAGTGAACAAAGGCACTGGAAACAACCACATGGCAGGACATTACAATCCTTTCAGGAAATAAAAAGATCCTGCAAAAAAAGAAATAAAAAAAAGCCTCTCTTATTTGGAAAGGGATGGCCATGTGAACTCCAAATGAGTCTCCGATGTGCTGCGGTCTCAAACGCCTTCCAGATGAAGACGCTGCTGGGACATTGAGATGGAAATGCGCTGCGAGAAGTTACAAGATCCAAACACATGTCGGATGACACCGCAGCCTCTCCGATTGTCGTCACGACCGCAGCAATGGCGACCGCAGACCAGGAAACAGCCACGCGATGACGGACACCAGCGGCGTGCAAAGCGAGGCCATCATGGGTGGCGGGGGTTAAGAGACTTAAGAATGCTTTGAGTTATACGGTGTATGGATCGGTCCCAGCTGGCGGGAAAATATATAAGCGTCTTTTGAAAGAGACCGTGGAACCGCAAGGGTCGCAGCTGGCGAAATGTATACGTTTTAAGTGGTACCCCTTCAATATTACCAAAGATAGAAGTCCTATAATTACTATGTTTTTCTACGCAAAAGCTACAGAAAATAACATAAAAACACAATTGTGATTCTTTCAATCAGAAGTGGCCGTTCTGAAGGTGAAAGTGTCTTGTTATTCATCAGAAGTGGCCGTTCTGAAGGTGAAAGTGTCTTGTTATTCATCAGAAGTGACCGTTCTGAAGGTGAAAGTGTCTTGTTATTCATCAGAAGTGACCGTTCTGAAGGTGAAAGTGTCTTGTTATTCATCAGAAGTGACCGTTCTGAAGGTGAAAGTGTCTTGTTATTCATCAGAAGTGACCGTTCTGAAGGTGAAAGTGTCTTGTTATTCATCCGAAGTGACCGTTCTAAAGGTGAAAGTGTCTTGTTATTCATCAGAAGTGACCGTTCTGAAGGTGAAAGTGTCTTGTTATTCATCAGAAGTGACCGTTCTGAAGGGGAAAGTGTCTTGTTATTCATCAGAAGTGACCGTTCTGAAGGTGAAAGTGTCTTGTTATTCATCAGAAGTGACCGTTCTGAAGGTGAAAGTGTCTTGTTATTCATCACAAGTGACCGTTCTGAAGGTGAAAGTGTCTTGTTATTCATCAGAAGTGACCGTTCTGAAGGTGAAAGTGTCTTGTTATTCATCACAAGTGACCGTTCTGAAGGTGAAAGTGTCTTGTTATTCATCAGCAGTGACCGTTCTGAAGGTGAAAGTGTCGTGTTATTCATCACAAGTGACCGTTCTGAAGGTGAAAGTGTCTTGTTATTCATCAGAAGTGACCGTTCTGAAGGTGAAAGTGTCTTGTTATTCATCACAAGTGACCGTTCTGAAGGTGAAAGTGTCTTGTTATTCATCAGCAGTGACCGTTCTGAAGGTGTGAAGTGTCATGTTGAGTAAATTTGTTAGGTGGTCACATGCTGCGCTGTTATTGGACGGGATCTCTGCCGATGTCACAATGGGACGCCCTCTTTGACTTCCTCCTTTGGCAGGGCCCGAGGCGTGAAATGGCCCCACTGGGCCCCTGTAGAGTTCTGGAGGGCCACAATAGGCCCAGGCCATCTGTGTGGGTTGAGCGGTGGGAAGGGTCTGACTAGACCGGAACATGTCTGTGGACGTCCCACTGGCCCTCCTTTAAGTCCTGGACAAAAGCCTGCTTGGCACTTGGGCCATTGCATGTAGACACACACACACACACATACACACACACACACACACACACACACACACACACACACACACACACACACACACACACACACACACACACACACACACACACACACACACACACACACACACACACACACACACACACACAGACAAGCGCACACACACACACACACACACACACACACACACACACACACACACACACACACAGACAAGCGCACACACAGGCAAGCGCACACACACACACACACACACACACACACACACACACACACACACACACACACACACACACACACACACACACACACACACACACACACACACACAGAGATACACACACAGAGACACACACACACTTAGACACACAGAAACACACACATGCACTCTCACAATCACACACACAAAGAGACACACAGATACACACACAGACAGAAACACACACACACACACACACACACACACACACACGCACACACGCACGCAAGAACCATTCTTATGACCAAATTTGATCTTAAAAAATATTTGAGAAAAGAAAATCCCAGAAATTCTAACATGCATCAACTAAAGTGCCTTGGAATGCACACAATTGACAAAGGGATTTTAAAACAGGTCTACAACATGAAATATAACCATGGTGGTTATTATGCCATATTACGGTGCAACGATGCTCTCTTAAAGGAAATCACATAGGCTTGAGTGTTATTATGGCGGAGCGTTGTTTGTTTCTATTCTATTCTATTGTCCCTTTACAACTGGTCCCCAGGCGCCAGCGTCTCTGCTCCTAAGTGGCGAGGACGTGTGAAATACAGAGGAATAATGTCCCCACAGGGACACCGAAGTACAACTTATATAACACACTGGGTCACAGGACCTCTCAGGCCAGACATTGAGTAATCACAAATAATCACCTTTACCGCAACCCGCGGTTACATCACACCATGGTACCAATCCGTGGCACCAATCCAGACGTGCAGTATTTTCAGTAAATACTGTACATTGTGTACGAAGAGTGTTACGCAATGGCCGGTCCACCCACAACACAGTTTTGTTTTTGCAAGGACATGTTGATGAGTAAACACATAACACTAGAGATTGTCATCAGGAAAAGGTACGAGGGATTGGAACGTAGGTGATAAGGGAGAGAGAGAGAGAGTGCCTTGCTTAACCCGCTATGGAAATGGTGCATATATATATACCAGCTTTTATCCAAAGTGCTTTACAATTATTTTGTTCCTCACATTCACCCATTCACCCCAACATTCATACAACGACGCAAGGTGCCAACCTGCTCATCGGGAGCAGTTAGGGGTTAAGTGTCTTGCCCGGGAGGCGGGAAGGAGTGAGAATCGAACCGGGAACCTTCTGATCACCAGACGACCGCTCTACCTCTGAGATGTTCCTAAGCAATTCAACAGAGTCTATTCGTTTCTATTGGTATTATGGGATGTTCCTAAGCAATTCAACAATGTCCATTCGTTTCTATTCGTATTATGAGATGTTCCTAAGCAATTCAACAGAGTCCATTAGTTTCTATTCATATTATGGGATGTTCCTTAGCAATTCAACAGAGTCCATTAGTTTCTATTCGTATTATGGGATGTTCCTTAGCAATTCAACAATGTCCATTCGTTTCTATTCGTATTATGGGATATTCCTAAGCAATTCAATAGAGTCCATTAGTTTCTATTCGTATTATGGGATGTTCCTAAGCAATTCAACAGAACCAGTTCAACATGTCTACTTGTTTTGCTGGTAGGAACGTCCTCCTGGTGGCGTGTCACAGGCAAGTCATCAATAGCTGCCATTCTTTGTCAAAACTCACGTCACCGAATAGGAGTTAAGATGTTAAGTGGAAAGTTCAAAGGAAAAATAGGGAATTTAATACATTTCTAATAAAGTTTTACCTGAGTTCTTGAACCATCTGGATTCCGTGAGTTTGAAACCCAGATGGCTTATAAAGTTACGTTTTGACCATATAACCCATCGCAAAATCGATCATTCATAACGGACATTTACAGGAGGCAGGTTCTGATACCTTTCCATCTCTCTTTCTGTCCGTCCGTCCGTCTGTCTGTCTCTAGAGTTACTATTTAGTGTGCCCCTGGCCTGCTTCCTGTTGCCCTCTGACCTTTCTAACCCCTGGGGGTCAGCCAGTTCAAAAGGACCAGAGGACATGCCTCTCATTCCGGCCTCGGCCTTCTTCCTCACAAGGGTCATCGTCCAAGTCATGAACATCCAGGTCACCTTCTGTTTTCCACATGGGTGTGAACAATTTTTGGAGGTCGACAAGAGATTTCACAGCGAGTGTTCAGTGCAACCTTGTTTGTTTTCAACGTATCAGTTTGTGGCTCTGATGCGAGTAAATAGGTATGAATGGAACTGTGTGAATGTGAAGCAGGGCGTAGCTGAAAAAGAGGATCTGTGCTCAGCGAACCTACCCTGGGTAAAATAAAGGTTGAACAAATACATATTTTCTGTTTGCTTTCCAAGCAGAAGAAGTCTCCTCTTACAGGTCCAATGTCAGATCTTTGGCCTTAACACATTCAGAGCCACGCCCCTTTGCCCATAATAGGGCTACCGTGCCAATAAGGAAGTCAATGGGAGGTCGGGGAAATTAGCGAAGGCTTAAACTATATCTTAAATTATGGCTATGGGTCTAAAACACCCCTCGCTTATCAATGACTTGCTTGCAGTCAACATGTACAAAACGGATTGTTTTTTCATTGCTACATTTCCATTTTATACCGTTTTGAATACGAGTATCAACACTTTGATGAACATTGTTACTCAGCTGATAGAGTTGTGCCCTTCCTGATGACTTGTCGTACAGAACTTGTAAGTCGCTTTGGATAAAAGCGTCAGCTAAATGACTAAATGTAAATGTAAATGAGTATAGTTTTGGAGAGTTCTAGTAATTCCAGAGAAATTCCGCAATAATAGCTCTTTAGTTAGTGGAATACACAAAACACGTTGTAATTTTTCGGCTGATTTATTAATTGTTTTCAAATAAATGCTAGATTATCGATAGTATATGTGTACTTATGCACGCTAGAGAAGCGGGCTGAAAAATCGATTATCCATGCCGTGCTCAGCGCTAACGTTACGCACACATACACACACACACACACACACACACACACACACACACACACACACACACACACACACACACACACACACACACACACACACACACACACACACACACACATACACACACGTTGTCCCCAACCACTGCACTTTAATGTCTTATTGTTGTCTCACTGTTCTGTCCTGTTTTGCACTTATTTATTTATTATTATGTGTATTCCTATTTGTGAAAAAAATCATGCACTGTAATGTCGAATCATGTTCCATTTGTATATACAATATGGTGAATAAAGTAATCTGAATCTGAATCTAAATCTGATTGCTGTGAAAAAAAACATCTGATTAACCCAAAACTGGTAAAATAGAGTCCTTACCTCACATCAGATGTTCTGCAAAAAGATTAATCAAATTCCTGATCGCCAGGACGGTCAGGTGGCGTAGCGGAGATTGCGGTCGTCACCAATGCAAGAGGCTGCAGTCTCGACTCCCGGAGTCAGCATTGCTTGGGGCTTGGGCTGATCGCTATACTAACCCGTTTGGCTGGGTTAGGGGGAGGGCAAGTCATGGGTGGGAATCTGGCGTTGTGGACAGTGACGCCTACAGGTCAGGTCTGGGCGCCTGCTCAGAGGAGGCAGGACTTGATGAAGGCAGCATGACCTCCCACGCGTTACACTTCACCAATGAGAGTCCTCGCTGCCAGGTAAAAAAATTGTCACTGGCTGTCGCCGCGCGTATCGGAGGAAGCGTGCGGATGACTTCAGGGTTCCCTTGTACCGACCGGTAGGAGAACATGCGCACAACAACAACCAGGTAGGGGGGAATTGGCACAACGACTACAATTGGAATGGGGAGAAAACAGAGAAAAATCTGAGAAAGAGAGGATAAAAAAAAAAGAAAATACTTATAGTCCAAAACACATAATCGAAAGCTGCTCCCAGCCTCCCTGGTAACAGATACTGCTTGCCAGAGAAGGGAAAACCCAGGACCGGACTTTTTTTCTGATGCACATGCCCACCCAATCCAATCCAATGATGTGCAATACCATCCGGGAGACGATAGGCGGCGCCTATTTGCCCTCTTTGAGCTCAGACCCATTCCCAATGATAACGTCAGGCTGGATGGATGGATGAAAAATGAATGAATATTGCTAATAAAAGAAATAACAATAAAAAAACTAGATACACCTCCACAGCCTATATAGCTCTCTCACACACCTCCACAGCCTATATAGCTCTCTCATACACCTTCACAGCCTATATAGCTCTCTCACACACCTCCACACACCTCCACAGCCTATATAGCTCTCTCATACACCTCCACAGCCTATAGCTCTCTCACACACCTCCACAGCCTATATAGCTCTCTCATACACCTCCACAGCCTATATAGCTCTCTCACACACCTGCACAGCCTATATAGCTCTCTCATACACCTCCACAGCCTATATAGCTCTCTCACACACCTGCACAGCCTATATAGCTCTCTCATACACCTTCACAGCCTATATAGCTCTCTCATACACCTTCACAGCCTATATAGCTCTCTCACACACCTGCACAGCCTATATAGCTCTCTCATACACCTTCACAGCCTATATAGCTCTCTCACACACCTCCACACACCTCCACAGCCTATATAGCTCTCTCATACACCTCCACAGCCTATATAGCTCTCTCACACACCTCCACAGCCTATATAGCTCTCTCATACACCTCCACAGCCTATATAGCTCTCTCACACACCTGCACAGCCTATATAGCTCTCTCATACACCTCCACAGCCTATATAGCTCTCTCACAAACCTGCACAGCCTATATAGCTCTCTCATACACCTTCACAGCCTATATAGCTCTCTCATACACCTTCACAGCCTATATAGCTCTCTCATACACCTTCACAGCCTATATAACTCTCTCACACACCTTCACAGCCCTAAGAGCTCTCTCACACACCTTCACAGCCTCTCACTCACACACCTTCATAAAGAGCACGCTGGTTATAAAAAGAGCAGGACTTAAGGGGGCTTATGGGGATGGCGTGATGATGAAGCGCAGAGTATCCAATGGACCAAAAAGAACAGTGTGAAGAATGAACAGAGCGACAGCTGGGTATTGTCAGAGGATAAACTAGATGACCTCCCCTGTCTGCTCTCCCCCCCGCCCGCCCCCTCCCCCCAACCCTACGGTGTGTGACATGTGATCACAGGGATGACATGGGTGGGAAATGTCACGGGGGCTATTGGGTTCCAGGGTCTGTGACGCTGCACAGAGCTCTCCTGTGTGTCAGTGAGTGCGTGGCGTCGCGATGCTGCGGTGCGTCATTAAAAAGGGGCGGGCCCTGTTCAGTCGGAGCGTCGTCCTTGGGGGCCCTGTTCAGTCGGAGCGTCGTCATTGGGGGGGATTTCCCCCGACACCGTACTCAGTTTGACGTAGGTGGTTTTACACAGAG
>NW_028170800.1:0-5000 GCF_963971535.1 Notolepis coatsorum | reverse complement strand
TCCTTATCTCTCTCTTTCTCTCTCTACTCTCCTCTCTCTCTCCCTCTCTCTCTCTCTCTCTCTCTCTCTCTCTCTCTCTCTCTCTCTCTCCCTCTCTCTCTCTATCTCTCTCCTCCTCTCTCTCTCTCTCCTTATCTCTCTCTCTATCTCTCCTTATCTCTCTCTCTTTCTCTCTCTCTCTCCCTCCCCTCTCTCTTTCTCTCCTCTATCTCTCCTTCTCTCTCTCTCTCTCTCTCTCTCTCTCTCTACTCTCCTCTCTCTCTCCTCTCTCTCTCTCCTCTCTCTCTCTCTCTCTCTCTCTCTCTCTCTCTACTCTCTCTCTCCTATACACCTTCTCTTCTGCTGTCGTCTCTTCATCACCCCTGTCTCATCCCCTCCCTCCCCACCCTCCCCCTCCCTCCCCTCCCTCCCTCCCTGCCTAAACACAGACAGCATCAATGCCAGGTTGCACAACACGATACCCAGAACACCCCATCAGAGTGAGCTCCACCTGTCCTTGGCCCCAGACGAGATTACAAGCAAGATAAAATAAATAGTCAAACATGAGTATAAAGAAGGGAAATCAGTTACATGTTGATTATACAGGATAAAACACAGATGGAAAAAAAATACAGAAAACTCAGTTACAAACAGTTGCACATTGACACAGGGAGGTTTGTGATCATGGGTTGCCCATAGGATAGTGTAGTAGGACATAGTGATCATGGTTTATATCCATAGGTTAGTGTAGTTGTGTACGATTCAAGGTAGGAGTTGAGTCCACTAGTAGAAGGTAATAAGGAGATGGAGATGTGGTCGCTCTTCTCAAACCTACATGTTATTTTATTATCAGAATCACTAGAGCAAGATACTGTAACGATAACAAATAAGTAGCTAGACTAACAACTGAGGGTAAAGAAGGAACACCACAGGTGACAGTCAATCAGTGCTAATTACAGAGAACAGGGTGAAGTACTCCAGAATGGCAGTAGGGTTTCTACCCCTGGGAGAGGACAGAAACCCAGAACGTTACAGTAGTGGGACATAGTGATCATGGGTTGCTCATAGGTTAGTGTAATAGGACATAGTGATCATGGTTTGTCCATAGGTTAAGCTTACTTTGCCCCCCACAGACTCTGGACTACCCCCCCCCCCCCCCTCCACTGACACACACACACACAGACACACACTGCCACTTTACAAACTCACTGCCACTTTACTTTACTGCCATTATTTAGTTTCATTTATTTAGTTTACATCATATTCGTTTACTGCCATATCCATCATACACTGCCACTTTACTGCCATTATTGTATTATTGTATTTTACTGCCATTATTTATTGTTCATAATTACTATGTGCCACTGCTGGTAAAGGTTTTGCACTTAAGTTCTCGTTTACCTCTGTATTTACATTCAAACACAATTTCATTTCTCTGTATGTCTGTATGTCTTGCAATAAAGCTGACTTTGACTTAGTGTAGTAGGACATAGTGATCATGGTTTAGGTTAGTGTAGTATAATATAGTGATCATGGTTTGTCCATAGGTTAGTGTAGTATGATATAGTGATCATGGTTTGTCCATAGGTTAGTGTAGTATGATATAGTGATCATGGTTTGTCCATACTGTAGGTTAGTGTAGTATGATATAGTGATCATGGTTGTCCATACTGTAGGTTAGTGTAGTATGATATAGTGATCATGGTTTGTCCATACTGTAGGTTAGTGTAGTATGATATAGTGATCATGGTTTGTCCATACTGTAGGTTAGTGTAGTATGATATAGTGATCATGGTTTTGTCCATACTGTAGGTTAGTGTAGTATGACACAGTGATCATGGTTTGTCCATACTGTAGGTTAGTGTAGTAGGACACAGTGATCATGTTTGTCCATACTGTAGGTTAGTGTAGTAGGACACAGTGATCATGCTGTGTCCATACTGTAGGTTAGTGTAGTAGGACACAGTGATCATGCTGTGTCCATACTGTAGGTTAGTGTAGTAGGACACAGTGATCATGGTTTGTCCATACTGTAGGTTAGTGTAGTGGGACACAGTGATCATGCTGTGTCCATACTGTAGGTTAGTGTAGTAGGACATAGTGATCATGCTGTGTCCATACTGTAGGTTAGTGTAGTAGGACATAGTGATCATGCTGTGTCCATACTGTAGGTTAGTGTAGTAGGACATAGTGATCATGCTGTGTCCATACTGTAGGTTAGTGTAGTGGGACATAGTGATCGTGGTTTGTCATACTGTAGGTTAGTGTAGTGGGACATAGTGATCGTGGTTTGTCCATACTGTAGGTTAGTGTAGTAGGACATAGTGATCATGCTGTGTCCATACTGTAGGTTAGTGTAGTAGGACATAGTGATCATGCTGTGTCCATACTGTAGGTTAGTGTAGTAGGACATAGTGATCATGCTGTGTCCCATACTGTAGGTTAGTGTAGTGGGACATAGTGATCGTGGTTTGTCCATACTGTAGGTTAGTGTAGTGGGACATAGTGATCGTGGTTTGTCCACATATATGCGCACACATGCATGCACGCATGCACACACACACACGGTATGAAATGTGCACCAGCTACTGAGAGAAAAGCGATTGCACTAAACCTTATGTAACGAACTTAAGCTCCCTGCTGAGAAAAGACAAATCAACACAATGCGAGTATTTACTTAGTCTACTACGGATTAAAAAAAAACTAAAACAATGCAAATTGCCCAGCTAGTTGGTGGGATAATCCAGATTTAACCTCTATTGAGATAGCAGACCTCTCTGGGTCTGTGAGCAAGCATGGTTATTACAGGCTATTCACAGGGTAATGAGAGTCAGCAAATTAGGTACATAGAGCCAGGGTGTTTGTGTTGTTTGTGTGTTTTTCGGACTAAGATATGCTAAGATAGGCTAGATGTGTGTGTGTGTGTGTTTTATCATTGTATTGTTGACTGTGTTGCTACAGCTGACACCAAGAGGTGCCACCAAGTCATGCATGACTAATGGTTTAGAATACAGTGTATTCTCTGTAAGTATTCCAAAGACATTCCTGATATCACTTCTCTCAAGATCACAGAGAAGGTGCTTATCCTTGAGCTAGATTGCTCCTTTGACCGGCATGGAACAAGCCTTCTTGGAAAAACAGCCCGAATCACACCGTTTCAAACAATATCTGAAATAATATCTGAGAAGAAAATACCTAACCCTCTTACTTAGTGTCTTTCTACTAGGGGTGTAAAGGTACACGTATCCGTACCGAACCGAACCGTTCCAGTGTGTGTTCCGTACCGTACCGAACGGCTGTGTAGTGTACCGAACGACATACAACGACCGCCCACCGGGGGCTGTTTTTTCACAATCTAATATAATTATTATTATTATAAAAAAATTATATTTACAAGTCGATTATTAATTTCAATATAGAATATTCGTTGACAGCCCTACAAGTACAATTAGTTACTGCACACTACATCACCCCTGAGTGGAACATGGAAAGCCAAACTTTCCCCCACTGTACCGAAAACCCGTATCGAACCTTGACTTCAAAACCGAGGTACGTACCGTACCGTGGTTTTTGTGTACCGCTACACCCCTACTTTCTACTATTATGTACCCTACTACTATGCACTATTCTTGTACTACTACTACCTATCCTGCTAATATGTCTATACAACTATGCACTCAGAGTGTAACAATCAAGCTCAATACTTTGATGAAAAACGCCACTGACCCGTAGCTGCCAGAGTTGTACCCCTCCTGGTGACATGTTGTTCACAATCTGTACGTCGCTTTGGATAAAATGACTACATTTTAAATAGTAAATTGTTAATATTTACCACATCCATGGTCACGTCTACAGACTTTGAGCACAGTAGTCCTGTCAGGGAGCCCAGTGACAAGCAGATTATATGGATTTAAATCAAGTATTTACCTGTATTTAAAATGTGTGTGTGTGTGTGTATGGGAGTGAGTGAGTGAGTGAGTGAGTGAGTGAGTGAGTGAGTGAGTGAGTGAGTGAGTGAGTGAGTGAGTGAGTGAGTGAGTGAGTGAGTGAGTGAGTGAGTGAGTGAGTGAGTGAGTGAGTGAGAGAGAGAAAAGCATTCCAAACCTAGCTCACCCTTGAGACTGAGACAATCAGGCTAATTGCCAGAGTGATGCTGTGTTGGTTGCAGGGCTCCTGATAGCATTGTGCTCATCTCAGCTTAATTGACTTCACGGCCTCCTGGGCTCTGAGTTCTGACTATGATGATGATACGGCTCGGATTCCCGTATATCCTCGCTCCTCTGCGGCACTTAAACCGACCGGTGCACTTCCACCAGGTCTGGGGCTTTGCTCCCTGGCAAGGCCTGCGAAACAGAGGGCACAACAAGCATCCTGCAGAGGGATCATGTTGCACTGCCTTCTCTCGCCCCACCTGTCTGAATTACAGGCAACGTGAATCAAATTATTGTCTTCGTAAAGTGAGCGCGTGTCTCTGTGTGTGAGTGCTGCTGCATGTAAACGAGAGCAGCCGTCTGGGTCAGTCGACTTATCATAACAACGTATCGGTGTTACCTCTCTCTCTGACTCTGTTTCTCTCTCTCTCTCTCCCTCTGACTCTCTCTCTCTCTATCTGTCTCTCTATCTCTGCCTCTCTCTCTCTCCCTCTCTCTTTATCTGTCTCTCTCTCTCTCCCTCTCTCTATCTGTCTCTCTCTGACTCTGTCTCTCCCTCTCTCTATCTGTCTCTGTCTCTCTCTCTCTCTCTCTCTCTCTGACTCTGTCTCTCTCTCTCTCTCTCTCTGACTCTCTCTCTCTCTCTCCCTCTCTCTATCTCTGTCTCTCTCTATCTGTCTCTCTCTCCCTCTCTCTATCTCTGTCTCTCTCTATCTGTCTCTCTCTCCCTCTCTCTATCTGGCTCTCTCTCTCTCTGTCTCTCTCTCTCTCTCTCTCTCTCTCTCTCTCTCTCTCTCTCTCTCTCTCTCTCTCTCTCTCTCTCCTGCACTCTCTCTCCTGCACTCTCTCTCTCTCTCTCTCTCTCTCTCT
>NW_028170801.1:17500-50000 GCF_963971535.1 Notolepis coatsorum | reverse complement strand
CACACACAAGAGACAGACACACGCACACACACACACACACACACACACACACACACAGACAGACAGACACACACACACACACACACACACACACACATCCAGACACACACACACACACACACACACACACATCCAGACACACACACACACACACACACACACACATCCAGACGCACACACAGACAGACAGACACACACACACACGCACACACAGACACAGACAGACACACACACACACACACAGACACACACAGACGTCTATTCAATAAAGTGAAATGATCAATTGTTCCTTGTGGCTTTCTTATTTCTATTTTATTCCCTGACATTTTATCTTCCATTTTCAGCATATCTGTCTCTCTCTCTCTCTCTCTCTCTCTCTCTCTCTCTCTCTCTCTCTCTCTCTCTCTCTCTCTCTCTCTCTCTGTCTCTCTCTCTCTCTCTCTCTCTCTCTCTCTCTCTCTATCCCTCCCCCCCCCTCTCTCTCTCCCCCCTTGCAGCTTGACTATGTAATCAATGCTGACATATTGTCAATAGGCTTGTCCAGGCCTTGCCGATATCCCTTCCACATATCCATTATCACACTTAGACTGTAGAGGACGGCTTTGGATGCAAGGAGAACATTGCTTGTCAATACGCCGCCATAATAAGATCATCTCACATAAAGCAGATCAATGCACTTGCTTACCGTTTACAAACCCTGTCAGGATCCACAGTATCGCTGAGACATAGGTGGAAATTGGGTTTTGAAAGGCCTGTTATTTTATATAATTCCGATACCTTATAGCTTGCAAAAACACATCACAGTATTTAAAAAATAAAAAAAAAAATAAAAAAAATCCATGGTTTCCATGCTGGTAGTTGACCACTAAATAATTTGAATGACACGATATTACGTCTGGTATCACGGTTTGAACACGTGCATCACAACATGGTATCGAATGCAACAGTCGCTGTATCACAGGGATGCATGACTTTTATCATCCAGAACCACAGCCTTTATTTATTCAATGGCAGATTATATGATTATATATTATATTATATATTATTAAGTCTGCACGTTTACATTGCACTACTTTTATTGTCTTTTATACCTATTCTTATGTCTGCAATTTATGCATTGTTTTTTCTTCCGTCAATCTGTGTGCTGATTTAGTATATAGATAGATAATATTTATTATTGTTATATTGTAGAAATGTGTGCATTGAGTCTTGATGACTTTGAAAATGAGGGTGACCTCAATTGTCTCTTCGAGTATAAATAAAGGTTGATGATGATTATAGTATCATATTCGATTAGACTAGATTAAAAGGTATTGTCATTATAAAGCACAAGTACTACAGTGCAAATGTAACAGTAAAGTGAGATAGTAGTATACAATATACAGGTGATTAAATTGGGTATAAAATATATAAATTAGTACTACGGAGTAATAGTGCTAATGAGATGTATGTAGAGTTGTAGTATTAATATGTACAGTGATACAGGTATAAAGACACTATGGTCGTAAGTTATACTGGCCAGCAGTGTAACTAGTAAGAGTAGGTAAGGGATATGTACAGATATAGTAACTAGTAAGAGTAGGTAAGGGATATGTACAGATATAGATATAGTAACTAGTAAGAGTAGGTAAGGGATATGTACAGATATAGATATAGTAACTAGTAAGAGTAGGTACGGGATATGTACAGATATAGATATAGTAACTAGTAAGAGTAGGTAAGGGATATGTACAGATATAGATATAGTAACTAGTAAGAGTAGGTAAGGGATATGTACAGATATAGATATAGTAACTAGTAAGAGTAGGTAAGGGATATGTACAGATATAGATATAGTAACTAGTAAGAGTAGGTACACAGGAAAATTCGCAGAGTCAAATTTACTCAAATTGAGTAAAATTTTACTCCCAAAAAGACAGTATTGGCTCCGACTCCAAATAGAGTGAAAATGACTCTTGTCACAGAGTTAAATCTTCAGAGTTATTTCTACTCCATTTAGTGTTAACATTTAACTCTACAAAATACCAATTTACTCCATTTAGCATAAAGTAAAAACAACTCTAACATCATTTCACTCAACATAGAGTTGTATTTACTCCGTAGAGTTGTGATCCCATCAGTAATTGCCTCAATATAGAGTTATAATTCCCTCAATATGGAGTGTTTTTTTTAATCTATAGAGTTATTTTTCACTCAATATAGAGATATTTTAAGTTATATTTCACTCAATATAGAGTGGTATTTTAATCAATATAGAGTTATATTTTCACTCAATAGAGTTATATTTCACTCAATATAGAGATATTTTAAGTTATATTTCACTCAATATAGAGATACTTAAAGTTATATTTCACTCAATATAGAGTGGTATTTTAATCAATATAGAGTTGTAATTCCCTCAATATGGAGTTGTAGTTCACTCAATATAGAATAGATTTCACTCGATATAGAATATCATATTTCACTCAATATAGAGTGGTATTTTAATCAATATAGAGTTGTAATTCCCTCAATATGGAGTTGTAGTTAATCCCCAAGGGGATTAATAAAGGAATATCTTATCTTATCTTATCTTAGTTCACTCAATATAGAATAGATTTCACTCAATATAGAATATCATATTTCACTCAATATAGAATTAAATAATAATTTACTCTGGAATAATACATTTAAAATAAACGGGGGCAAAGCAGAAATCAGTATTTAACAATGCACTTTTATTTGCAACATGCAGGCATATCCTTTGGGATGCAAACAGTTTTACAACAGCGTGTGAGAATCATGACTTCAAGGGGCGATCGATAGAAAAAAAAAGGTCATTAATAAAATAAGATTCATCAATAAGCTTGTGCAATCTTTGTTTTCAGTTGCCAAGAAATTTGAAATTCCTAGTACCTTGGACTTAAAGGTCTATGATGACTTAAAACACTGAAGTCGACAAGGAGGCGTTTCAGTTAAAGAAACCAGACATGGGTGTGTTGGAGATTTGTTCACCCCAAGTTGCTTATTAACATGGAGCCTAGCCTCATCCAAAATGTCACACAGGTACTGTATATGTTTGTACTTTGAAATGATCTTTGTTTCTATACGCCCAATGTAATGTAACATAATAAAAAAAAAAAAAAACACGTCTGAGGAAGAACTTGCTTGGTGTGGATCCTTCCTAATCTTTTTACATTACACTTGTCACAAACATTCCTCTCTTGCTAATCACACTTGGTATATGTCTACGTGATTGTTAGATTCAGTGAGCCCCTCTGCAAACAACTCCATTATATACAAAAATCACCATGACTTCAAGGCTTCATGGGGAGAGTAATCGATAGAAAAAAGGTCATAAATAAAAGACAATTGCATTTTGGCCTCTGTAAAGTGACAGCAGCATCTGCACCCTTTTAAAAAGGGATAGCTCACCCAAAAAAAGAAATCTACCAATTACACACCCCATGAATCCTTGAATTCATGGAGATTTGTTTGTTTGTCGCATTCCTGAGCCAATAATTCAAGCCAGTCATCAAATTATTGGCTCAGGAATGCAACAAAAAGAAATCACCATGACTTCAATTAAGGCTTCATGGGGAGAGTAATCGATCAATGACATTTTGGCCTCTGTAAAGTGACAGCAGCATCTGTACACCCTTTTAAAAAGGGATAGCTCACCTGTTGTGAAGGATCAGATTAAACCGAATATATATATTTATTTATGGATATATATTTAATAGTATTTGTATATCGTTTGATATCCCTTGTATATTCTTTGTACATATACACTGAATATCCCTTTAGTCTACTACAGCCCATAATAGTTCATTCTCTCATTGGACAAGAACCTGGCGCCAGCAGACAGGCCCCTTGAGTCAAGTTCAATAGTGCCGACGAACATGTCCCAACTAGCCCCGGTTCCGCGTAGGAATACGGCTACCGAAATACGAATGGTACTATTTGTTCACCGTGCATATAAATAGGGCGCAAGTAAAGTAGAACTTTCTTTTAGTCCATTAGTTCTTTACCCTCCAACCTAGTAACAGACGTGAAGCCTCACCCACGACCCACGTGTGGTGCAGTATGGCCTATTTTGGCCCCAGAATAGGCATTGAGACCTCGTGTAAATTCATAGCTGAATTGTCATAGTTTGGCACTGTACCGTCGAGTGGGACGTATTTCTATTAAGTAATAATAGTCTATTATGTATGGTGCATCGTTCGGTTAAAGTTCTAAAGTGAGCAGCACCCCCATCGTTTCCTCGCGTTATCTAGAGTCTTAACCAGGCTGGGCAGACCACGCGTGGTGCTTTCATCCGAGGAGTTCTGGGCGAGGACGAGTGGACCTGCACATTGGATTACCTACCCGGACGACTGCTGAGCCTATACGGCATGGAATATCTATTTGCTTTGGGTGCTTTGATTTGTGGAGCGGATAACAGCCAACGCCAGTGAGTGTTGGAATTACCCCCAAGAGGAGCCCAGGTGAGACGGCGCTCAACCCAGACCGAGGCCGCCTCGCTTCTCCTTCGTTGTGGACCTACAGCTACCGTCTACAAGAGGGCCCAAGTGTATTCATCTGTGGATCAAGATCCTGCGGGCACTGTTTTCTGTACCTGAATTCTCCCCAGGAATCGTTGGCCAGATGGGATGCAGCTGACGGCTCTCCAAACCCCCCCCCCCTTACTGACTTACAACCAGCAGGACCCCTTTAGTATCCCGCTATAATCCTTAAGTACCATCGCTATAGTTTCCCTAAAGAACCAGGTTGTATACTTGCTTCCTGCGTAACCAGAGATTGGACATTCAGTGTTGATTTGCCTACGAATACTCATTTGCCTTACAAGTGCATTCAAATCATAAATGTAATTAAGTGAATGTTGTATATACCTTTTGCTGTTACGAACGGGTAAGTGACTTCCAAGTTGTCGAGGTAGAAGAACGAGACGGAGAATGTATTACTATATCAAAACAGTTGTACTGTTTATTAACAGGGGAAAGCATTAACAATAACAGGGAGAAGAATATCTGTCTGTGCTTGTCCAGCGGTAGGTACGTCCGTAGTATTAGGTGAAGCTCTAGCAAAGAACAAGGAATAGAGCAAATGTTAAATACGTCACATTCTCAACATTCCACGCTGTCAATGAGGAGCAGCAGTCTGACAGCCAATGACAGCACCCAGGTGTGACAGACAATTAGTGATGACAGCAATCAGTGGTGACATACAAGGTGAACAATAACAACAGGAGTGACCCAGGTAGACAGTGGGAGACAATCCTAAGGATGATAGTCTCCCGAACGTTACAGTATCCCCCCCCGACGAACGGCACCTGACGTTCACCTAGGGGCCTCGGGATGCAGCCGCCGGAAATCATCGATCAGGCTGGGATCTAATATGTCCCGTTGAGGCACCCAAGAACGCTCTTCTACCCCGTACCCCTCCCAATCCACCAAGAACTGAAACCCCCTACCCCTCCGCCTACAACTCAGGATTCTCCGCACCGTATAGACAGGCTGACCGCAGGGAGTGGCGGGGACAAGGGCGATGAGAGGAATGGCTTCAACAGGGACACATGAAACGTCGGATGGACCCTCATAGAGGCCGGAAGGCGTAGCCTGTAAGCCATAGGATTCACCCGACGTACCACTTTAAAGGGCCCTATAAAGCGAGGAGCCAGCTTCCTGGACTCCACCCGGAGAGGGAGATCACGAGTGGAAAGCCAAACCCGCTGTCCCGGACGGAAAACCGGAGCCGGACGACGCTTGCGGTTAGCTTGCCGCTGAGCCTTAACCGAGGCCTTCTGCAGCGCCGTCCGCACTCTGCTCCACGTCCTGCGACAGCGAGCCACATGTGCCTGGGCCGACGGCACCTCCACCTCCTGCTCCTGTTCGGGAAACAGAGGAGGTTGAAAACCATATTGACACTGAAAGGGAGACATACCAGTAGAGGAGGAGAGGAGGGTATTATGCGCATACTCAGCCCAGGCCAACCTCCTACTCCACGTCGCCGGACACCCAGCAACGTAGCACCTCAGAACGCCCTCCAGGTCCTGGTTGACACGCTCCGTCTGCCCGTTCGTCTGCGGATGGAACCCAGACGACAGGCTGACGGAGGCGCCCAGACCGGCGGCGAACGCCTTCCAGAACCTGGAGGCAAACTGAGGACCCCGGTCGGACACAATATCCACTGGAAGCCCATGAACCCGAAAGACGTGCTGCACCACAAGGTCAGCCGTCTCCCGGGCCGAGGGGAGCTTGGGGAGGGGAATGAAGTGGGCCGCCTTGGAGAACCGGTCCACCACCACCAGGATGGCAGTGAACCCATCCGATAAGGGAAGACCGGAAATAAAATCCAGGGATATGTGCGACCAGGGACGCTTGGGAATAGGAAGCGGTCGGAGGAGACCCGCCGGCGCACGGCGAGAGGTCTTACTGCGCGCGCACACCGGACAGGCCGCCACAAAGGAGCGTGTATCCCCCCCCTCTGTCGGCCACCAAAACCTCCTACGGATAAACTCCAGGGTTCTGGTGGCCCCAGGGTGGCCGGTGAGAGAGGATGTATGCGCCCACTGCAGCAGGCGTGATCGTGCCGCCTTGGGCACATACATCCGACCCGGAGGACCCCCACCGGGATCGGGCTCCCGTGCCTGAGCCGACCTCACCACCCTATCTATGCCCCATGACACGGGTGCCAAAATCAAGGCCTGTGGAATAATAGGGTGGGGCTTCTCCTCTCGACCCGGAAGATCAAACTGACGTGACAGGGCGTCAGGCTTGACGTTCTTGGAACCGGGTCGATAGGAGATGGTAAACCGAAATCGAGTGAAGAATAACGCCCACCTGGCCTGGCGAGCGTTAAGGCGTTTAGCCCCTTGGATGTAAGCCAAGTTCTTATGGTCAGTCCAAACAATGAAAGGATGTGCCGCCCCCTCTAACCAATGTCTCCATTCCTCCAATGCCAATTTGATTGCCAATAACTCCCGATTACCCACGTCGTAGTTACGCTCGGCCGGAGACAGCCGGCGTGAAAAGAAGGCACAAGGATGCACCTTACCATCCTTTAAACATCTCTGCAAGATTACCCCCCCCACCGCGGTGTCAGAGGCATCCACCTCCACAATGAACGGAGCCTCTGTGTCGTGACGGATCAGTACAGGGGCGGAGGTAAATCGACGTTTGAGGTCGCAGAAGGCCGACTCTGCCCTAGGCGACCATTCAAAGCCAGGGAGAGAGGACTTAGTGAGAGCGGTTAATGGATTGACTAAGGCGCTAAAATTGCGAATAAAGCGCCTGTAAAAATTTGCAAAGCCCAAAAAACGTTGTAACTCCTTGAGCGACGAAGGCCGTGGCCAATCCAAGACTGCACTCACCTTGGCTGGATCCATGCGAAGATCGCCCTTCGTCAACACAAAGCCCAGGAAGGAAACGGTGTCAGTGTGAAACACACACTTCTCAGCCTTAACAAACAGTTGATGCTTAAGGAGACGTTGAAGCACCTCACGAACGTGCAGTTGGTGTTGCACCATATCGCGAGAAAAAATAAGGATGTCATCCAAATATACAAACACTGACACCCCAATTAGATCCCGCAGCACGTCGTTGACCAGGGCTTGGAAAACTGCTGGAGCATTAGCTAAACCAAAAGGCATGACTAAATACTCATAATGCCCATTAGGAGTATTAAATGCAGTTTTCCACTCGTCCCCTTCTCTAATCCTGACCAAGTTGTATGCATTACGTAAGTCAAGTTTAGAAAAGACCTGTGCCCCCTGTAAGCACTCAAAGGCGGTGTCCATGAGCGGTAAAGGATAACGGTTCTTGATGGAAACGTCATTCAACCCCCTATAATCTATGCACGGCCGCTGATCACCATCTTTTTTAGCCACAAAAAAGAAGCCAGCGCCTGCAGGGGATGTGGACGGTCGGATATGCCCCGCGGACAATGCCTCTCGAATGTAAGTGTTCATGGACAATGTCTCAGGGCGGGAGAGAGAGAACATCCGTCCCCGGGGCGGAGAAGCGCCGGGTAGAAGATCAATGGTGCAGTCGTAAGGTCTATGAGGCGGTAGTGCTTTAGCACGCGTTTTACTAAAAACGTCCGCCAGGTCACAATAGACCGCAGGAACACCTGCCAAATCGGGGTTGGGGGATAATAAAGAATCTGCAACGTCCACCGTCAACCTAGAGAGAGACAAAAGAGGGAGGGGGGGAGGGACGGATGAACTCACGCCAGCGTCAGCGCTGACGCCGCTTCCCATGGAGAGTTCACCCGTAGCCCAATTAATACAAGGATTATGCAGCACAAGCCAGGGGTGGCCTAAAACAATGTCGGAATGAGGAGACATAACAACAAAAAAATTCAAATATTCCCCCTCGCTACCCGCCACCTGAACCCACAGTTTCCCGGTGCGTTGGGTAACAAATCCACAACCAAGCGGTCGGCCGTCCAGCGAACGGACAGGGATGGGCACCTCTAGTGTCTCTAAAGGAACCCCCCATTCTAGAGCCACCCCCACATGAATCAAGTTGCCCGCAGCCCCCGAATCCACTAAAGCCTTGGCCGTTGTAGAAGAATCCCCCCACCTGACAGTGACATCAAAAAAAGTACGTGAGTCGTGAACGTTTATGACCGGAGAGACATGCCCACCTGCTAGCACCTTCCCCAGGCCTAGCGGGCTCCTGCGTTTCCCGAGCCCCGACAGGCGGCGAAGCGATGCCCCGTGCGGCCACAATGAAAACAGCGCTTCTCGTTGACCCGCCTCTGTTTCTCCGCTTCAGAGAGGTTCAACGCTCCCAGCTGCATGGGCTCGTCATCGCCCCGGTGCTCTCTCATTGGCTGGTATGCTGGCCGATCGACACTAGGAGAGGGACGGAAGAGTACCTGTGACGAAGCCTCCCTCTCGCGTCCCCTCTCCCGGTGACGATTATCTAACCGAATGGCCATGTTAATCAATAGATCCAGGCGTTCGGGTAGCTCCCGCGTAGCCAGCTCGTCCTGCATGCGAGTGGAGAGACCATGCAAAAAATGGACACAGCAGGGAACCTCAGGCCAGTCCGCCTCCCGAGCCACAATACGGAAATCTATGGCGTAGTCTGCTACGGCGCGAATGCCCTGCCGGCAGGACATAAGTCGACTGCCGGCCTCGTAAATGGAAATCACCCTGGAGGTATCGAATACACGGCGCAACTCCAGGGCGAAGGCATCCGCGTCGCGGCAGACCACAGACCCACTCTCCCACTCCGCTGTGGCCCAAGAGAGAGCACGACCCGTGAGGAGAGTTATAATATAGGCTACCCGCGCCACATCACTGGGGAAAGTACGCGGCTGTAGTTGAAAAATGAGAGAGCACTGGGCGATAAACTCACGGCAGCCGGTAGGAGCCCCTCCATAGCGCTCCGGCGCCGGCAGACGTGGCTCTCGGTAGTCCTCCCGATCCACCGGATACCCCCGCTCGCCTTCCCCGCCGATCGATGATGCTCCTCCGGCTGTGGATATCCTCGTTGATGTCGTAGAGCGGGTCTGGTTCACCGCCGCCAACGCTGTCTCCGCCGTCTCCTGAGAAGCCAGGGAAACATCTCCCAGTCGACCCAGCTCGACACCGACTGCCATCTGCCGCTCCATCATGATCCTGAGCTGGTCCCGTAGGCTCACCATCTCGTCCCGTATCTCCTCGTTGGAAGTCATGATGGCTAGAGCTTCTGTTACGAACGGGTAAGTGACTTCCAAGTTGTCGAGGTAGAAGAACGAGACGGAGAATGTATTACTATATCAAAACAGTTGTACTGTTTATTAACAGGGGAAAGCATTAACAATAACAGGGAGAAGAATATCTGTCTGTGCTTGTCCAGCGGTAGGTACGTCCGTAGTATTAGGTGAAGCTCTAGCAAAGAACAAGGAATAGAGCAAATGTTAAATACGTCACATTCTCAACATTCCACGCTGTCAATGAGGAGCAGCAGTCTGACAGCCAATGACAGCACCCAGGTGTGACAGACAATTAGTGATGACAGCAATCAGTGGTGACATACAAGGTGAACAATAACAACAGGAGTGACCCAGGTAGACAGTGGGAGACAATCCTAAGGATGATAGTCTCCCGAACGTTACATTTTGCTATATTAAACCTTCAACTGTTATATTTGTGTGGACCTGGTTTCATATGTGGGAAAGTGTTCATCATACTTAGATATCGTGTACTGGATGGCCAGAAGTTAAAGTACATCAAGCGGTAGTGGTTTAATGATACCATACTTATCAATACAGTCAGGGAATTGTACCCCTCAGTTACAATTGGTCCTTCGAGCCGGAGGGTAACTAGTGTAATATTAATATAGTGTTATTAATATTGAAATGGCCTATGATGAACACTCCACGAAACGGTCCTCCTAACGTAGAACGCCCGCGGCGCAGACGACAGACACCTCAGTACTTAGAGGATTACGCTGTCAGTCAACTACCTAGCCTTCTACAGACGGTAAACGCGGTAAAAGTAGAAAGTAAAATTATGTCTGACCTTAACGACCAGGTTACCCCGACCACAGAGGCCCTAGTGGGTTCTAATGTAACTGACCAAGCTCACGGTGGGGACCAGGAGGGAACAGACATGCCTTTACCCCCCGCCAATACCGAAGAAGTAGTCCCCGACCAGCTCCGGGAGGAAGACAACCCTCCAGAGGTGGAACCCTGCACGGAACAAGATGAGGAGAGCGCCGAGGAGATAGAGCTCCAGGACTCCCCAACGAGGACAGCCAGGAGCGGCTCACCTCTACAAGCGTCTTCCCCCAGCGAGGCGGAGAGGATGCTGTCACAGGCGTTCCTCGTCAGCCTGACAGCCTCTACCGAACGCGATCGACTCCAGGGTGAACACGATCGACTTCAGGATGAACGCGATCGACTCCAAACACAGCAACGGAGCGAAGAAGAGCACATACGCCTGGAGATGAGACGCCTTCAGACGGAAGAGAATATGGCAAGAGACCGGTCCGACACCCAGCGCGCCGCTGACGGTGCCCAAAGAGAAGCAGAGCGCGACATCGCTCTCATCCAGCGCGAAGCCGAGCGCGACAGACTACAAGCCGAGCGCGACAGACTACAAGCCGAGCGCGACAGACTACAAGCACAGCTAATGGAGCAGCTGATCACCAGGGCAACACCCTCTCCCTCCGCCAGGGGTTCAAGGGCCTCGTCGAGACAACAGTCAAGGGCAGCATCCCCTAACCGACCAAGCAACCCTGAACTTGACCACCAGAGAGAGCCTATGCCCCCCGCAGACCCCCTTCCCCGACCGGTCCAAGCGAGACCCAGCTACAAGGAAGGAGCAGCATACACTGCGGAGAGGCTAAATAAACGACTACAGGATCTAGAGGACCTGACAGAAGAAGAAGAGGGAGAGGAGGAGAACCAAGCCCGACGACAGCACAGTACTCCACCGGACCAGGAGGTCCAGTACAGCCCAGGCTATACCCCCGCGGCGCTGCGCTACAGACCCCCGACTCTATTCACGGGTGAGCATGACGCACGACCAGCCCCGAAGAACAGCACCTGGACCAGCGGGCCATGGTACCCTGCCGGTACCAGCCCACAGAGAGGCGCAAGAGGAGACTCGCCTAGGAGGCCTCTCTCCCAACGCTCACCCATGTGCCAGCCATCCACGGCGTCATACATTGGCACACCGACGTTTCCAGACTTCACCCATGAGAATCGAGCACAGTACACGGAGCTCCGGATGTGCTTAGAGACAATGATGGTGGATGTCGTTGACGAACGCCACAAGTATGCAATATTACTGAAGCACCTGAAAGTACCCCGAGCGCACAATATAGCGCTAGCCTATGCCACCTCTACGACCCCATACACCGCGGCTCTAGCAGCGCTGGACCAGAGATATGGACGTATATGGGATTACGTAATCCAAGAGATAAGGCATATTGACCGCCTACCCCCAGCAACAGACAATCGCTCACTAGACGACCTGTCTATAAAAGTGCAGTCCCTGGTAGGGATGCTGGGAGCGCAACGAGAAAAGGGTATGCACGAGCTATACGCCAACTCTAACGTCGAGAGGATTTTAGAGAAGCTGCCGCCCGCCAGACAAGAACGCTTTAGGCGGCAAAGAGACCACCGTGATCCTAACGGTCCCGAACCATCCCTCCTCGATTTAGCCGACTTCCTGACGAGAGAAGTCAGCAGCCTACGCTTGGATACATTCGTGCGGAGCACACCAAGCTCCAGAGAGGGACCTAGGAGAGTAAACGATGGAAGAAGATCAGTGACTGTCATGCACCAATCAGAATCAGTACCGAGCAGTAAGAACCACAGTACCCCCTCGAGAAAAGAGAAGTGGAAGATGGTGTGCCCGTACTGCGAGAAGGAACACTGGCTGTCACAATGTGACCTGTTCAAGAAGATGAATGCAGAAGAAGTGAGTCAATGGATAAAGTCCAACAGGCGCTGTTACCGATGTGCGCGCAGTCACATGGCAGCCGAGTGCCGCCTAAAGAAGAGGTGCAGTCGGTGTGACGGAGCCCACCTAGATGTCCTACACGACAGTAACAGAAGAAAGCCTGCACCTGCACCATCGAGCAGCACAAAGGCAAGTGTCATGTACATTGACCCCGCCAGCAGCAGCGGCGCCCAGGTGCTCTTAAAGGTAGTCCGTGTAACGCCACGAAAGACGCTACGGAGCGGTATCTATTGAACACAGAGCGGCGCCTAGCCAAAGACCCCGCTCAAGAGAGTGTGTACCGCGCTGAGATTGAGAAGCTAATCACAGCGAGACACGTAATGAAGATTGACATTAAAGAGGCCGATCAGACGACCGAATCATGGTACGTGCCGCACCACAAGGTCCACCACAACGGCAAGGATCGCATTGTGTTTAACTGCAGCTACCAGATCGGATCCCAGAATCTGAATAAAGAGCTCTTGCCCGGCCCCACACTCGGCCCCTCTCTACTAGGCGTGCTACTACGCTTCCGCCAGGACAAGGTGGCTATCAGCGGGGATATCAAAGGGATGTTCCTGCAGGTGAGACTAGTGGAGGAGGATAAGCCCCTACTGCGGTTCCTATGGAGAGAGAGGATCGGAGATGAGCACCCAGCCATCTACCAATGGGAAGTCCTCCCCTTCGGAACCACATGCAGCCCGTGCTGTGCTACATTTGCACTGCAGAAACACGTCGCAGAGGACCCAGCAGCAGATGAAGAGGTCCGACACAGTGTGAAGAACAGTTTCTACGTGGACAACTGTTTACAAAGCGTTTCGACCCAAGAAGAAGCCGAGGCTCTCCTACTCAAGCTACGCGCCTCCCTGATCAAAGGCGGCTTTGATCTCAGGCAGTGGGCCAGCAGCGACCCGCAAGTATTGCGCAGCCTCTCCCCCGCGGACAAGGCAGCCAGTAGCGAGACCTGGATGGCGACCATCCCAGGAGAAGCCCAAGAAATGACACTAGGACTAGTCTGGCGCTTCAAAACAGACTCGCTCCACTATAGACACAAACCCCTGACCACGGAGCAGGGAAGGTCGACGGCGATACCGACCACCAGACGGAGTGTGTACAGAACACTCGCCAGACAATATGACCCGTTGGGATGTATTCTACCTTACACCACCAGGGCAAAGATGATTGTACGAGCACTATGGGACAAGGACCAGGGCTGGGACGACCCAATACCCGCACACCTTGCCTCCACATGGAGAGAGTGGGAGACGGAACTCCGCTCACTCCCAGGCGTCAACATACGCCGCAGCTACTTCCCACCCACAGTGTGGCCAGAGACATGCCAGATTGATCTACACGTCTTCAGCGACGCCTCCGAAATAGCCTATGGATCTGTGGCCTACTTGCGTGCCCAAGAGAAGGGAGGAGAGATACACACCGCTTTCATCCTGGCTCGCTCAAGAATAGCCCCACGAAAGCAACAATCTATCCCGCGTCTAGAGCTCTGCGCAGCCCTAGCAGGAGCGCATCTAGCCACGTTAATCCAACGTGAACTCACCATCCCGGTGCAAAGAACAATCTTGTGGTCAGACTCTACGACAGTACTCACATGGATCAAGTCTGATTCATGCAGATACAAGGTCTTCGTGGGAGTCAGAGTCACAGAGATTCAAGAGTTAACAGAAGCAGCAAGCTGGCGGTATGTGGACACCAAACACAACCCAGCTGATGTCATCACCCGGGGAATGTCCCTAGATGACCTCACCCGTCACAACATCTACAGTGACGGACCAGAGTTCCTCAAGCTCCCGGAAGAAGAGTGGCCTACGCCCACCCCACGGGAAGCGAGTAAAGAGGAGGCTGAAAACAAGAAACCTATGTTCTGTGGATTGAGCACAGTCGCCTCCACAGACCCCAACATAGATGATTGCCTCACCCTACAGAGTGCGCAGCTAAAGACATTCCTGTGGCACCACCCAGAGATTCAGCCCACCACTGACATTTCAGCAGCTGACTACGAAGAAGCAGAACTTCTCCTACTACAACGAGCCCAGAGAGACTCGTTCCCCGATGAGCTGGACTGTCTACGGGGAGGAAAGCCCGTCCCATCAGACAGCAGACTGCTCCACCTGGCACCCGAGAGTGACGCCCATAATCTCATCAGAGTGGGTGGTCGTCTGCGGAGAGCCCCCGACCTACCGGATGACGTTAAGTACCCGATAGTCTTGAACAGCCGACACAAGGTCACAGAGCTGATCATAAAGAAATACGACAAGGATGTGCACCACGCAGGAGCAGAGAGAGTCTTCGCGGAGATCAGACGTCGCTATTGGATACTTCAAGGGAGAGAAGCAGTGCGACGCTTCCAGCGAACCTGTCTAGACTGCCGAAAGTGGCGCGTGCAGCCCAGCATACCCCGGATGGCTGACCTACCTCCCTGTCGCCTCCGACTCGGCGACAAGCCCTTTCACTCCACAGGCATGGACTGTTTTGGCCCGTTGTATATAAAGAAAGGAAGAGGAACCGAGAAGCGGTGGGGTATTGTATTCAAATGCATGACCACCAGAGCAATACATATCGAACTCCTTCCAACCATGAGCACAGACTCATTCCTTATGGCCTTCCGAAGATTCACATCGCGGAAAGGAAAACCGTCTACATTGTTGTCTGATCACGGGACAAACTTCAAAGGCGGAGAAAGAGAGCTGAGAGAGAGCTTCCAAGCTATGGGCCCAGAACTTAAGACCCACCTCGCTCCATCCCAGATTGACTTCCAGTTTAATCCCCCGAACGCACCCCACTTCGGTGGAACCTGGGAACGAGAAGTACGTTCTATAAAGACAGCCCTGTACGCCGTGCTTGGGGCCCAGACTGTGGCGGAAGAAGTCCTAATGACAGTCCTCACGGAGATCGAGGGAGTATTGAACTCCAAGCCCCTCGGTTACGTCTCAAGTGATGTAGCAGATGTCGACCCAGTCACCCCCAACACACTCTTGATGGGGCGGCTGGACCCCGCGCTACCCCAGACAATGTACAGGCCTGAAGAAGCGAACGGCCGAAGAATGTGGAGGTACAGTCAAGTACTGGCTGACAAGTTTTGGAATAGCTTCCTACTCCACTATCTACCGTCTCTACAGACCCGCCAGAAGTGGGTAAAAGAGAGAGACAATTTGACAGAAGGAACAGTCGTCATGATTATCGACCAGTCACTACCCAGAGCTATGTGGCCGGCTGGCCGCGTAAGCAAAGTGATCACCGGTGCCGATGGCAAGGTCCGAGCAGCAGAAGTGCTCGTCCAAGGGCGAACTTACACACGACCCGTGGCGAGGCTAATAGAACTGCCAAGACTCCCAGACACTATCGATGACGACCATGACCCCACGACTTTGTGAGTTGACTGACCCTTACAGCGGACCTTGAGTGGTAGACAGTGCGGTTAATCTGTCTCTGCTTAGCTAATTAGGTGGGACTAATTAGGGGGCGGCTGTTGTGAAGGATCAGATTAAACCGAATATATATATTTATTTATGGATATATATTTAATAGTATTTGTATATCGTTTGATATCCCTTGTATATTCTTTGTACATATACACTGAATATCCCTTTAGTCTACTACAGCCCATAATAGTTCATTCTCTCATTGGACAAGAACCTGGCGCCAGCAGACAGGCCCCTTGAGTCAAGTTCAATAGTGCCGACGAACATGTCCCAACTAGCCCCGGTTCCGCATAGGAATACGGCTACCGAAATACGAATGGTACTATTTGTTCACCGTGCATATAAATAGGGCGCAAGTAAAGTAGAACTTTCTTTTAGTCCATTAGTTCTTTACCCTCCAACCTAGTAACAGACGTGAAGCCTCACCCACGACCCATGTGTGGTGCAGTATGGCCTATTTTGGCCCCAGAATAGGCATTGAGACCTCGTGTAAATTCATAGCTGAATTGTCATAGTTTGGCACTGTACCGTCGAGTGGGACGTATTTCTATTAAGTAATAATAGTCTATTATGTATGGTGCATCGTTCGGTTAAAGTTCTAAAGTGAGCAGCACCCCCATCGTTTCCTCGCGTTATCTAGAGTCTTAACCAGGCTGGGCAGACCACGCGTGGTGCTTTCATCCGAGGAGTTCTGGGCGAGGACGAGTGGACCTGCACATTGGATTACCTACCCGGACGACTGCTGAGCCTATACGGCATGGAATATCTATTTGCTTTGGGTGCTTTGATTTGTGGAGCGGATAACAGCCAACGCCAGTGAGTGTTGGAATTACCCCCGAGAGGAGCCCAGGTGAGACGGCGCTCAACCCAGACCGAGGCCGCCTCGCTTCTCCTTCGTTGTGGACCTACAGCTACCGTCTACAAGAGGGCCCAAGTGTATTCATCTGTGGATCAAGATCCTGCGGGCACTGTTTTCTGTACCTGAATTCTCCCCAGGAATCATTGGCCAGATGGGATGCAGCTGACGGCTCTCCAAACCCCCCCCCACCCTTACTGACTTACAACCAGCAGGACCCCTTTAGTATCCCGCTATAATCCTTAAGTACCATCGCTATAGTTTCCCTAAAGAACCAGGTTGTATACTTGCTTCCTGCGTAACCAGAGATTGGACATTCAGTGTTGATTTGCCTACGAATACTCATTTGCCTTACAAGTGCATTCAAATCATAAATGTAATTAAGTGAATGTTGTATATACCTTTTGCTATATTAAACCTTCGACTGTTATATTTGTGTGGACCTGGTTTCATATGTGGGAAAGTGTTCATCATACTTAGATATCGTGTACTGGATGGCCAGAAGTTAAAGTACATCAAGCGGTAGTGGTTTAATGATACCATACTTATCAATACAGTCAGGGAATTGTACCCCTCAGTTACACAAAAAAAGAAATCTACCAATTACACACCCCATGAATCCTTGAATTCATGGAGATTTGTTTGTTTGTCGCATTCCTGAGCCAATAATTCAAGCCAGTCATCAAATTATTGGCTCAGGAATGCAACAAAAAGAAATCACCATGACTTCAATTAAGGCTTCATGGGGAGAGTAATCGATCAATTACATTTTGGCCTCTGTAAAGTGACAGCAGCATCTGTACACCCTTTTAAAAAGGGATAGCTCACCCAAAAAAAGAAATCTACCAATTACACACCCCATGAATCCTTGAATTCATGGAGATTTGTTTGTTTGTCGCATTCCTGAGCCAATAATTCAAGCCAGTCATCAAATTATTGGCTCAGGAATGCAACAAAAAGAAATCACCATGACTTCAATTAAGGCTTCATGGGGAGAGTAATCGATCAATTACATTTTGGCCTCTATATAAAGTGACAGCAGCATCTGTTCACCCCAAAGAAATAAAAGAAAACTAATAGTGTTCATCCCCAGTGCAATAGTTCAAGAGCTTAGTGATTTTCTCTTTTCCTTTTTTAAATCACAGGAAACAGTATGGAACAATAAATGAGCTTGAATCGTCATCACTGTATGACATCTGTATATCGAATGCTTTGTAAAACAAAAGCTCTTTGACATCAACTACATGAGGTCCATCTGTAGTACACACAACTTTAAATGCATAAAAATGGTCATCCAGAGACACGGTTTGTAGTGCAAATGTAAACAACAGTAACCTCTCATCTTTAAGAACAACACGGTGGATTTTGTGAAAAACTGGAACCTCACTAAGAACTTTAAGACAAACAACTAAACCTGGACGATACATATTTCCATGGTGTTTGGCCCATCTAACATTTAACACCTTGGTGTCACTTGGTACCTGAAGAGTCTCCGCTATCTCACAGCCTCTGTCCATCACATTTAATGCTACCATTTTACTTGGACCAAGCACCAGTCTGTTGGGATCAAATGTCTGCCAATTGTATGCTACTTGACTTTGGTGTTTCTTTGCCAACGTTTTAGTTATATTTTTGAAGCTTTTTAGTTGTTTTTTAAAGAAATTATGCTTCGCTTCATAGCGCATGCACCAGACATGCAAAAGTGGTCCAATTTTACGAATACATGTAGGATAGTGCACCATAAAATGATGCTTTGGTAGTAGCCTCCTGTTGGGAAACAAATGCTTGAATAACCCGTGGTGCTCTGCAATCAAGTGTTTTAAATAAATAGTAATGCCAGTTGATAACCTGGGAGAAAATACAATATCTGCTATTTGAAGCAACAGCAGAAGCAAATACCAGTGTTGATCATTTGGACAAACCAAGTCTCCAAAGATAAGTGGTAGATTGCGAAGTAAACACCAAGATTGGATTGCATTTAACCCCAAGTCATTTGAGGTCTCTACTAACTTCAATGCAGGTGGCTTGTTGTTTTGTTCCAGGTAACCATAGTTAAAGCTCTTAATTCTCAAGTCTATTTCCTTTGATGTTGTGTAGTTTTTAATCAAGTGTAGTATTAGCAGTTTCATTTCATATTGTGCCACGCCCTCCAAGATATCATGCATAATATCGACAGAGAAATTGTCACATGTATTGAAGTACTGCAAGGAATTTAGAATGCAAGAACGTTTAACTCCCATCACATAGGGAAGACCAATAGTAGTCTCCATTGTGTGGCAGTGTTCTGCATGAAGTGCTCGAGTTCGCATAACTATCTTGTGTGAATCTTCTTTGAATTCCGTCTGAAAGTCCTCTTTCTCAGCAAGACAAAAGCGGCAACAATATCTGGCACTGAATGATTCTACGAAACCAAACAAACCGTGAATACCAAGGTTGTCACCTGTAACTTGGACAATAGTTCCATACACTGGCTGATCATACAATGGGACCTTAATTCCATCCTTCTCCAGTATTTTAATATCTTCCACAAGTGGAGCAAGTATTTTAGAAAAGCCATGTGTTTTAATGTCTTGGGCATGGAATAAAGCGACCAAATGAATATTAAGCAGAATTGAGTTGTACTTTGGAGAAAAATTACGCAAGGTGAAATAGATTGCTCCTAATTTATGTATTCCCTTTTTACTCCCCAACGGATTCGCGCATTCAAAATCATCATAGAAAAGCTGCACCTGAATTGCATGCTTCTGTTTTGAAAATAGAGGATGACTCTTGAAAAACTCTCCATCACACAAGTCATTAAGACGATCTTCTCTTAAACTGGAATCACTCTGCATCATCTCTTCTATATTAGGGTGTTTGTAAATAAAGTCTAATGTTTTCAAAATTGGGATATAAACACATTTATCAGTAACAACAGCCTGATCATAAGTTCCAGTAGTCGGATTGCGCAGGGTATCAAATCTTGTACCAAGGACATATTCAACTGGGTCTACCCTTCCCCACTTCTCTGTAAAATATTGCCTTCTCTTAGTTTCAGAATTTAAGATACAAAAGGGATTTTCAATTTCTTCAAAACACTGATCAATTTTACACTCAACCTCACTTTTGATAGGTTCCTGTAAAGATAGACACTGCTTCACATATTGTTTTGCTTGATTATGGATATCATCAACAATCACTTCCATTGAAGTTACCAAAGAGTTGATTATTGTTTCACCTACACCTGCCACTTTAAGTTCAGCTACTGTTGCAGCACATCTGTCTACAAGACTATTATTAAGAAGGACTGGAAGGACTGGGTCAGAAGGGGCACTGCCTGATGGAAAGTCATCAACATAACTTTCAGCTAAATGTTCAGCTGTAGAGCGGCCTTCACCAGGATCATCACATGGTTGATGACGTGCTTTAAGATGCTTTCGAAACCCAGAAAAAGTGCAAAAGACATGTAAACAACCAGGCTGACCACATTTAAGACGAAGTGTCCTTCCTGAACAAAGTCCGTGGATCATCCTCAAGTGCCTCATCAGTGAATTGGCATTTGCCTGAGAGTTTTTGCAAATGAAACACAACATCTTATCAAAAAACACTGGAGCATCAGAGGCCTCAAGATAAAATATCTTCTCAGTATCAAAAGTCTGTGCAGCATCAGAGGCCTCAAGATAAAATATCTTCTCAGTATCAAAAGTCTGTGCAGCATCAGAGGCCTCAAGATAAAATATCTTCTCAGTATCAAAAGTCTGTGCAGCATCAGAGGCCCGAGATAAAATATCCTCTCAGTATAAAAAAGAAATCAGTGCAGCATCCGAGCCCTCATCTCTTTAACCCTGGGGTTGACATTAGTGGTAGCAGCATTGATCTTGTAAATGGCGGTTTGCAAGAAGTTGTACATATTGGCCAGATCCCGGTTGTATGAGGTACCAAAGACAAAATGAGCTTTGAAAAGCTCATCAAAAGAGGCAAGAGAGTCTGGTGACTTACAAGGGATTGCATGTTTGTCAATCACAATGAAGTACTTGTGAATCACACTCCTCTGGGTCCCCACAGCAAGCAGATAGGGTTGAAGGCTCTCCGTGATGCTGTCCAAATGCCCCTGGATACTGGTCCCAGTCTGTGACAAGAGAACTTCATTAGTCTTGCTATTAAAATTAGTCACGGTTTGCAAACCGTGGTCTTTGCATGATTTCAATCATGCAGGTCAATATCAGGGACAGAACTAGGGATGCACGATAATTATCAGGCCGATATCAGCAATTATGACGTCATCCCGATAAAAGTATTGATAGCTCTGATAATAAAAAAAATATATATATTTTCTTTACTTTTTTCTTTTCATGTCAACATTCACACGCACTATATATGCTTATTTAGGATTTGACTTGATTCAACAACAAAGCAGTCGGGGCAAAGGCAAGCCAAAAACGGTCGAAGATGTGAAGTTTGGATTTTTTTCTTCTCACAACTGAGGTAGGTAGATTACATTTTTAGAGACTAAAGTACCGAAAAAGGTACCGTTGGGTACCGGTATCGATTCACAGGTACCGGTACCGTATCGGTTCAAATGTGAACAGCATCCCTACTGACAAAGCACAATACCTGTTGGTTTTTAGTTGTTCAGGGAAACACATTGTTAATGACATTGACGGATTGTGAATTTTGTGATCGACTCAAATTATATTTATTTGGAAAAATAAATAGTCACTTTATTTGAAGAGTCAAAACTGTTCTCTTGGCTTTGTTTTGTTCATATAGTAACGCTCATGTCATGATAAATCTGGTTAGGTCAAAACTACAGGAATATACATAAAAAAATTAATAATTATAGTACAATAAATATATATATCGGTTATCGGTATCGACCTTGAGGAGCAGAAAGTTATTGGTATCGATATCGGGGTCAACAAATCAATATCGTGCACCCCTAGACAGAACAGTGATCCTTCTTATACTTTAATTCAACTGTAACTAGAGATGCTCGATATTGGCTTTTTTACCGATATACCGATATTGTCCAACTCTTAATTTCCAATACCGATATCAACCGATACCGATATATGCAGGGTTTCCCCCCCAAAAAACTGAATAATTTCAGGTAATTAACATTACATATGTCTTGTTGTGGAATTAACATAACATTATGCATACTTTTGACAATAAATAAAATCAGAATTTGTTCTTACTTGCCTGGGTAAATAAAGGTTGGTTATAGAAATGTAAAAAGAATAATAAATTTTTTTTTTACCGATATTTTCCTATATCACATTTGAATGCCAATATCGGCCGATAATATAGGCAACTGTAACCTTACCTTTATGAACTTCACAAGGGAGTCAATGGCTTCTCTGGCTGAGCGCTTTCCCGGTCTCTTGTTGCGTCCCTGAGGTGATGGTGGCAGGAGGTGGACAAGGAGCAAGAGGGAGGACATTTCACTGTCCCATGCTAAAAATACAAAAAATTAAATAAAAAAAATCAGAAATACATTTGACTAAAAGCTGTGTTTCCATTTGTTTAAAAAACAATTCACCCTTCCATTATTATATTCCTTTAATTCAAGCATACCATTGTTCAGTTCTATTGTGTCTGTTGTGGATTCAGCATTCTGAAGCAGGTCTTGAAGGTCGCCGGTCTGGGTGAGGCCACGGCTTTGTTCAAGGACTTTCTGCCTGCAGAAAGTAGGCCACTTCTCCAGGAACTTTGCAGAGATGTCATCACCAAACATCAGACTGAAATCCTGCTCAATCTGCAGACAAGATGGAATAAAACATGGTTGAAATTTTTTTGTCATACATTGTTAAATAGTAGGGCTGACCCCTATTAATCGATTAGTCGACTAATCGGTCGAAAGGGGCCGTAGTCGACTGGCCAACCTCTTAGTCGAATATAATATTATAAAAAAAAATATATATATATATATATATATATATTATAATTTTTTTCAAAAGAAAAGAGGCATAGAAGCGTGGCTAACGCTAATGGCAGGCATACCAGAGGCTAACTGCCTACGAAAACAGGCACAGAGGCACTGAAAGAGGATTTCATCAGTGGACCAATTGTATGCTTTTGCAGAGGACAAGAAGCCTTCAGTTGACTCCTTCAGACATTAAGCACCCCCCACAGCCCAAATGGAATGATAAAAAAAAATATATATATATATATACTTTTTTTTTTTTTTTTTTTTAACAATCCTAGTCGACCATCCAAATCCTTAGTCAGGGACAGCCCTATTAAATAGGTTCACCCTATGACCAGGGATGTGATCTAAATTGTTTAAAAAGGTCATTTTTTATTTCAGTTAGACTTTAATGCAAGCCACATACCATTCCTGTGATGTCTAGGAATCGTGGAAAGGTGGTGAATATTTCAGAGGACTTGATTGGGTCATGCATCATTTCTTGGCGATGGGTGAAGGTCTGTTTCATCTTCTCCTTGATGATTGCTTCATCAGTTGTATGCTTCATCAGTGCACTGGCCTCACGAAACTGGGTGTCTGTGGTTAGCTGGTTTTCCTCAGAGAAGGGGGCTCTGTCGCCAGAACTTGGACCACCTGTAACAGTGTAGAAACCACACATACTGCTGCAATACTTTCCAGTGATATGCATTTACTATAATGATCCATCTTCACAGTTGCTAGATAAACAGTGGACTGGGACAATCAAAATTACATACCGATCAGTGGCTGAACATTACGGCTCTTCTTTTGTCCCTCTGATGCTATCTTTTGAAGTGATTTCACCCTCCATGCCAGAAACCCACTCCCATCTACTGGATTGTAATACTGCTCCTAAAACACAAGAAGTAAAGAGAAAAAAAAAGTGTTATTTGGTTTAAATGGGCATGTGTAAATGTGTTTATTTCTCTCCTTAAAACTTAACACATGCCCTTCTCTGAAGAATTGCTAAAATCAAGGTCAACAGGTAGGACATCTGTGGTTCTGAAATTGTTGAGGTTAGGAGAAATGGTCAGCATACAGAAATGTTAACAAATATTTAGTTGAAATCGTACTCCGCACAGCCCTTTTAAGCAATTCCAGAGAAGTGAGGAGTAAAGGGGTTGGTGTTTTATGTACCATGCATGTGATTGGATAATGTTATGCATAATGTTGTGTTAATTCCACGACAAGAGATATGTAGCCTAATGTTAATTACCTGAAATTATTCCTTTTGGGGGGGGGGGGGGGGGGGGGGGGAGAAACCCTGCATATATCGGTATCGGTTGATATCGGTATTGGAAATTAAAGAGTTGGACAATATCGGTATATCGGATATCGGTAAAAAAAAAGCCAATATCGAACATCCCTAGAAATTATATAACAAGAATGACCTATAAACATAATAATTGTTAGACTAGAAGTCTTTATTTGTCATGCAGTTTTAACACACACGCAAGATGGGCGACCCACAGGAACACACATGCACTGAGTCGCCGATGAAATGTCTCTCTGCACTTTTCCCTGATGTACTTACATATCCCAAATTGCCCTGGGGATCGGCCAGGTATGGGAATAAGGCAGTGATGCCCTTTGCGTAGTCTTCTTTAACACGCCTTGAAGGACTCGTCCTACAGTGCACACATACACAAGTATGAGATCCAAACAAAAGTATTGCTGTGCCAATGCCTTCTGCACAATCTATGTAAAGCGCTTTGGATAACCATTTATCATTTACCAATTCTGCAAAAAGGAGGATCTTAGTAAAAACCAAAAATGTGTATTGGGTGCGTAATGTTTAGATGACAACATAATTACCCATGCTCTTTTGCCATGTGCGCAACCAATATCTTCACCATGTCGCGTCTTCTGGTATCCGTTAGGGTTTTTGTCCGAGCATAATCGGCAATGATCCTCTCTCCTCCAGCTGTGTCCCTCAGAATCTTTTCAGTCATCTAAGCGGGAGTAAAAAGGGGGGGGGGGGGGACACACACATGGATAGACAGTCATTTGGTGGCCAAGTATATTTAACCCTTTCACTGCCACACTACAGAAGGTTAACCCTTTACTATCACACTACTGACGGTTACCGTCGGTAGTGTGATAGTAAAGGGTTAACCTTCTGTAGTGCGGCAGTGAAAGGGTTAACCTGCTGTTGTGCGGCAGTGAAAGGGTTAAGGTGACAAATGTAAACCATGACCCCCCCCATTTTCTCCCCAATTGTACTTGGCCATCCCCAATGCCCATGCTACCCCTTTATCAGAGTCACCATCTCCATTTCAAACAGTCATATGCAAAGCTTACCAGAGTGATACGAGTCAGGTCAGCACCGTTTCTTGGAGCAGGACTAGACTGCAAAATGATGGTGTCATCAGACTCCCCCTCATTGTCTGCACCAGAGCTGAGAACGGAGCTTTGGCTGGAGTTGCTTGCAGAGGTCCTCACTGAATCTAACAATCATGTAGACATATAAGTGTGATTAGATAGGAATGTTTGTGACAAGTGTAATGTAAAAAGGCCACATTAGATTAGGAAGGATCCACACGTTACATTGGGCATATATACAAAGATCATTTCAAAGTACAAAAATATACAGTACCTGTGTGACATTTTAGGTTAGCCAGGACACGTGTAGCCTTTTTACAACGCATCCGCGTTTCCGGCGCTCTGATTGGCCAGGTCATGTGACATGTGCGCCCAATAGCGTGTTTGCCCATTTCCGCGTCGAACAGCCTGCAAACTACCTGGCGTTCTATCGCCATGCTCTAAGACAAACTCTAACCTTAACCAACTTCGAAGAGTGCCCTTAACCAGTGTAGAAACTTGCCGTCCCACGATTGCCGCTCATGTCACATGACCTGGCCAATCAGAGCGAAAAAAACGGGACTGTATGGATGAGGCTATAAGGCTCCATGTTAGCAACTCACCTTCAGGATTTGAGTCTTGGGGTGAACAAATCTCCAACACACCCAGGTCTGTTTTTTTTAGAAGAAATTGAAACGCCTCGTCGTCGACTTCAGTGTTTGAGTCATCATAGACCTTTAAGTCCAAGGTACTAGGAATTTCAAATTTCTTGGCAACTATAGACAAAACAAGATTGCACAAGCTTATTGATAAATCTGTTGTGCAATTTATTTAATTTGTATTAATTAAAATGTCATAAAATGGGATATTAAAATAGCCACTGAAAATGTGATCATATGAGGAAGATTGACAGCCTTAATTGACATACTTAACACCGGTTCCTGACAGGCAGCGAGCGTGCGAACTGGAGACGAAATCGTGCGCGACACTGTCCTGATATGAGGCGGCGCGTGTTCGGGTGTGTCTGTGTGTGTGTTACCTGGAAGCACACGGGGGCAAATCAGCCTGCGATTCTTGACCAATAAAAAGTGTCTAGGGGCGTGACTCGGCCGCGTAATCGCTCAACTAGAGACACAGCGAGCGAATATTTGAGGGGGGAACGACATCGCCGCTCAGTTTGCTGTCGCTCGCGGCAGGTCAGGATAGTCTGATTGAAACGAATACATTTTAATCATTTTCGCAATCACGCTCGCTCGCGTCACTGCCTGTCAGGAAGGGGTGTAAGACATTGATTGGTTCACTCTATCCTAAATAAAATGGATTGTGCTTTGTACTGTAGGCCTACAGCTTAAATTAACATGCAGGGAAAGCCTAAACTGATACCCAGTATGTTGTTGCATAGGGCAGTGGTTCTCAAACATTTCATGTCAAGGACCCCCCAAATTGACAATTAGCCCACAGACCCCCA
This sequence comes from Notolepis coatsorum, assembly GCF_963971535.1. Classification (NCBI taxonomy): domain Eukaryota; kingdom Metazoa; phylum Chordata; class Actinopteri; order Aulopiformes; family Paralepididae; genus Notolepis; species Notolepis coatsorum. The sequence goes on along the minus strand of NW_028170801.1, from coordinate 23,588 downwards.
TTTGAAAAGATGTGCCATGGACCCCCATAAGACAATATTTGTACGGCTCTAGCAGTGATTCTCAACCATTTTAATTCCAAGGGCACCCATTTAATGGCATTTGTATCTTTGGGACCCCAATTTATATTGTAAAATCAATGTTAATTTAACTCTTGACGGTGTACAATGGACGTTGGGGTCCATTTGTACACAGTCAGAGTTACAGACCAATAAGGGTCCATTTGGTTCCTAACTATCAAGGCGGACGCCATTTTGAGAACCAACGGCACGCTGTGCAAAATGTTTCACTCACCACACTCCAAAAAAGTTGTGAAGGTCAATTGGCCCTCAAAACAGATGAATTTCTGCCGGTCAACGTGTTTAACACGTACAGCCTGCATCTGATGGCAAATAAATAATAACAGTTACTAAGATGATACATATAGGGCACAACAACTCATGCATTATGAGGAGTGTTACAATTAGAAAATATTACAAAAGCACCATACAGTAAATTTCGCTGAGTACATTTTACTCAAACTGAGTAAAACTTTACTCACGTCTTGGGCTCAAATTGACTCAGTTTGAGTAAAATTTACTCTGTGAAATTTACTGTGAGGCTATCTAGTTCCACAAGTTTCCATTATATTATACATAAAGGCAGAACACACATACCTAACATTACGGTGATGGAACGTCTCACAAATCTTTGTGCACGTGCACCCATTAACGAGCGACAGTGAAAAGTGTCTGGGCGGAAACAAGCGCTAACAGTTTGGTTCCGCATTAAGACTAGAGTCAATCCACAATCTAGAGGCGAATTGTTGGGCATTCATTCAAATTAGTCAACCCAGTACAATGGTTCAAATAAACACTTGTTGAACCGAACAGTGCGTCAAATTAACTTGTTATGTCCATTTACCGCTAGTAAAACAGTCAACCTACAGCACATCGCGGCAAATTTACGTGACTCTATTTAGAGTAAAACACACGTTGTCTCTGCCACCGTTTCAGCAAAATCCGCCAACATGTAACATATAATTGTTCCATCTCCTGTACTATGTCTACTTGTCTTGTATGTTCTTAATACGTCAGTTTTTGTATGGATATAGTTATATCACTACTTTTAACAACAGCCTACAGGCATGGTCTACAGGTATGGTCTCAGGCCTATACAGGTGGAAATTAGCTTCTGGCTATACACTAGCTCATATACATTTTACATGAAAACCGACATGTTGATTAATGTGCACTGTCCCTGATAGCAATACTGTTGATAATTGAATACTTGTCCATAAAACTGTAAAACGTTTATTTAATAGCGTGCGTGCAAACGTATAGCAGCTAACATGCGAACATCGTGATAGATGGCTCTGTGGCTTAGCTGTAATGTTGCAAATTAGTTACACACATTGCTGTTTAATAAATTAACAAATAACAATAATAATCTTACCTGGTATTTGGCATCCAACTTTCCAAGGAAAATATCGCTGTATTGCGCTCTTGCTGCACACCTGAGTTGAAGCGACGGACTAGCCGAAAGAGAAAGATGGCGTCCTAACATTAGGAAATTATATTGATAGTAGGCGTGACCAATGCTGTATTACTCCAATAGAAACTCTTCTGGAACTTTACTCTCACTCTATTGGCCACAGGCAATGATTATGCCCCAAATGGAGTAAATATGACTACTTGAGAGGAAAATAATAACTCCGTAATAATTACTCTGGGAAAATGACTCCCCAGTTTTTCCTGTGTAAGGGATATGTACAGATATAGATATAGTAACTAGTAAGAGTAGGTAAGGGATATGTACAGATATAGATATAGTAACTAGTAAGAGTAGGTAAGGGATATGTACAGATATAGATATAGTAACTAGTAAGAGTAGGTAAGGGATATGTACAGATATAGATATAGTAACTAGTAAGAGTAGGTAAGGGATATGTACAGATGTAGATATAGTAACTAGTAAGAGTAGGTAAGGGATATGTACAGATATAGATATAGTAACTAGTAAGAGTAGGTAAGGGATATGTACAGATATAGATATAGTAACTAGTAAGATAAGGGATATGTACAGATATAGATATAGTAACTAGTAAGAGTAGGTAAGGGATATGTACACATATATAGCGGAGATTGCGCTCGTCACCAATGCAAGAGACTCCGGTCTCGACTCCCCGAGTCAGCATTGCCTGCGGCTTGGGCCAGTCGTCATACTATCTCAATTGGCAGAGTTAGCGGGTGGAAAGTCGATGGGTGGGGATTGGACGTTGTGGACAGCGACTCCTACAGGTCGGTTGGGGGACGCCTGCACAGCAGAGACAGGAAGTATCGGGGGCAGTGTGAGCCTCCCACGCGTTACTCCTCGCCACTGAGAGACCGCGCTGTCTGGTGAAAAGATGCGACAGGCTGCCTCCTCGTGTACCGAAGGGGACACGTGATGCAAGGCTTCTATCCTCACTACAACCGACCAGTGGGGGGCATAGTCGAGCAACGTTCAAGACAGGGGAGGGGAGAATGGGCAATACGAAATTGGGATGGGAGAAAAATAAGGAGAAAAAAGTGTATACAAAAAAAGAGATATATATATATATAGTAACTAGTAAGAGTAGGTAAGGGATATGTACAGATATATATTATATATATATATATATATATATATATATATATATATATATATATATATATATATATATATATATATATATATATATATATATATATATATATATATATATATATGTAACTAGTAAGAGTAGGTAAGGGATATGTACAGATATAGATATAGTAACTAGTAAGAGTAGGTAAGGGATATGTACAGATGTAGATATATAGTAACTAGTAAGAGTAGGTAAGGGATATGTACAGCAGTGGAGGTTTCTCTATGACAACACGTGAAACACAAATTCACTCATAATTCATAATTATTATTAATTTACATATATATATACATTTATTTTATTTATATATATATAAAAATTTTATTTTTTTAATTATTATTATTTTATATTTTTTTATTAGAAAAGTTTTCCTCTGTAAAAAAAATGCCAGTGAATTTTTTCTTTTAAAAAAATTGCCAAAATTGACAGCTCTGAGCAGGCCTGCACTGCAGTAATGACTGCAGTAATTATTCGTGAAGAAAACTTCACAGGTGTGACCCAATGTTATATAAATAATAAATAACAGCCAATCGAAATAGGCTATTAACTTCGTCTAAGCACGGTCTGTGCAGTTAAACTCTTGCCATTGAATGGAGGATTGAATGATTGACAGCCCTTGCCATCCAATACATGGAGGTTGAATATGATTGGCAGCCTTGCAAATCCAATCAGAGATTGCTGCATTGCAAAGTCAAAATGGGTCCATCTGCAGGGTCGGAGGTTAGGTTTAGCTCTGGCCAATCTCAAGTTTCTCAAGTTTCTTTATTAGTTGTCATACAGAAGTACAGAATACTTTTATACAAAATGTAACAGAAAGAAGCATTTTGTATAAAAGTATTCTGTACTTCTGTATGACAACTAATAAAGAAACTTGAGAAACTTGAGATTGGCCAGAGCTAAACCTAACCTCCGACCCTGCAGATGGACCCATTTTGACTGTTTGAAAGAGCAAGGTAGTAGTTTAGTTGTTGTTTAGTAGAAGTAAGCTGTACAGCTATAACAAGTCAAGTCAGGCTAAATTAAACTTTGCGCCAACATTAGGACCGAAGTATAAACCAGCAACTGAGCAACATGAAGAAGTGGACTTATGCATCTGGATCAGAAAAAACGTTGTGGATGAAAAAGTAAGTAGGCTAGTGTTTGTAAAAGCTTGTATGCTAACAGTAGCTAGCCAGCTTAGCCTACATCACAATGATAATCACCAAGCTAACTTACTGTACACACTGTAGGGCTGGGCAATTAATCAAAACAGAATCGCGATATCGATTCATAGACCTATGCAATCTCATTTCTAAGTTATGACTATTTTTTTTTATTATTTTTTTTTTATTTTTTCTTTTTTTTTTACTTTTTAAATTATTTTATCTGGGTTGAACATGATTTGTGGAACTCCCTCTGGTGTTGTGGTCGTGGTATTCACTGACCTTTGGGAAGTATTTCGACATGCACATGGGTATCTTAGTGGTGTAGTGTATCTTGTAGACCAGGCCCATTGCAAGTTGCTGTACTCTGTCGTCTACTCTAAGCCATCCTAGGTTGTCAAAGTGGGCAGGGGTGAGGTGGGTTTTAGGAGTAAGGTCAAGCAGTAGTCTGACCAGTTTGTTTTGTGATGTTTGTAATCTTGTTTTTAGTGCCTTTGAGGTGCTTTGGTACCATGAGGTGCAAGCATAGTCGTAGTACCCTTGAATGAGTGCTCCTGTTAGAGTTTTCAAGGTATTCTTGTTTACCAGAGAGGAGATCCGGTACAGGAATCTAGTTCGTTGGTTGACTTAGTTTTATTACATTGGATCCCATTTTGTCACAGGAATGATTTGCCTCTATAGGATGGAACCCAGGTAGGGAATTTCATCTTTCCTTTTAAGATAAGATAAGATATTCCTTTATTGATCCCCTTGGGGAAATTCAGGCATCATAGCAGCATGGGGGAAGGGGGGGGGGTACAGGTAGTGAAAACAACACAAGCAGTGTAAACAAATAGGTCAATATAATTTACTATCTAACTAACTGAAATATATTTTCACAGTGTCACATAAGGTGCAGTATGCATAAGGTAGTGTTATAATTTACTATCTAACTAACTGAAATATACATTATTCATTATTCACAGTATCACAGTATCCACATAAGGTACAGTATGCATAAGGTAGTGTTATTGTCCTACTTGGGTTCGTATTAGTTCTAGGTCGATGTCTGGCAGCAGTTGCTGCCCACTGTTGTGGAGCCTGATGGCCACTGGTATGAAGGACTGTCCGAGGCGGTTAGTTGAGTGTCGGGGGGGTATGAGTCTGTGGCTTCCTTGTCACCTTCACCTAATATGTTTTGATCTGGTCAAGTGCGCTGTCACCTAAAATGTTTTGATCTGATCAGGTGAGCTGTCACCTAATATGTTTTGATCTGGTCAGGTGGGCTGTCACCTAATATGATTTCATCTGGTCAGGTGCGCTGTCACCTAATATGATTTCATCTGGTCAGGTGCGCTGTCACCTAATGTTAATATGTTTTCATCTGTGTCCACTGACCACTGACACACAGTGGGGGATGTTTTAAAAATATAATTTAATATATAATATAATATAATAATTTGTGCTTCACCTAAAAATTTGGTCAGCAGCCTCCACTGATGTACAGATATAGATATAGTAACTAGTAAGAGTAGGTAAGGGATATATACAGATGTAGATATAGTAACTAGTAAGAGTAGGTAAGGGATATATACAGATGTAGATATAGTAACTAGTAAGAGTAGGTAAGGGATATATACAGATGTAGATATAGTAACTAGTAAGAGTAGGTAAGGGATATATACAGATGTAGATATAGTAACTAGTAAGAGTAGGTAAGGGATATATACAGATGTAGATATAGTAACTAGTAAGAGTAGGTAAGGGATATATACAGATGTAGATATAGTAACTAGTAAGAGTAGGTAAGGGATATGTACAGATATAGATATAGTAACTAGTAAGAGTAGGTAAGGGATATGTACAGATGTAGATATAGTAACTAGTAAGAGTAGGTAAGGGATATGTACAGATGTAGATATAGTAACTAGTAAGAGTAGGTAAGGGATATGTACAGATGTAGATATAGTAACTAGTAAGAGTAGGTAAGGGATATGTACAGATATAGATATAGTAACTAGTAAGAGTAGGTAAGGGATATGTACAGATGTAGATATATAGTAACTAGTAAGAGTAGGTAAGGGATATGTACAGATATAGATATAGTAACTGGTAAGAGTAGGTAAGGGATATAGATATAGTATCTACAGATGTGTAAACCTTCTTATCTTCACAGGGGTTACGATTTTCCCGTGTTCTCTCATATACATCTACCTGATATCTCCCTGTTATCTTCCTGATATCTTCCTGCTATCTTCCTGATATCTTCCTGTTATCTTCCTGATATCTTCCTGTTATCTTCCTGATATCTTCCTGCTATCT